>NC_069738.1:16022534-16047534 GCF_027358585.1 Pangasianodon hypophthalmus
TAGGGTTAGGGTTAGGGTCAGGGTCAGGGTCAGGGTTAGGGTTAGGGTTAGAGTTGGGGTTGGGGTTGGGGTTGGGGTTGGGGTTGGGGTTAGAGTTAGGATTAGGTTTAGGATTAGGGTTGGGGTTAGGGTTGGGGTTAGGATTAGGGCTGGGGTTGGGATTAGGGTTGGGGTTGGGATTAGGGTTAGGATCAGGGTTGGGGTTAGGTTTAGGGTTGGGATTAGGGTTGTGGTTGGGGTTAGGGATAGGGTTAGGGTTAGGATTAGGGTTGGGGTTAGGGTTAGGGTTAGGATTAGGATTGGGGTTAGGGTTAGGGTTAGGATTAGGGTTAGGATTAGGGTTAGGATTAGGGTTGGGGTTGGGTTTAGGGTTGGGTTTAGGGTTAGGGTTGGGGTTAGGGTTGGGGTTAGGGTTGGGGTTAGGATTAGGGTTAGGGTTAGGGTTAGGGTTAGGGTTAGGGTTAGGTTAGGGTTAGGGTTAGGGTTAGGGTTAGGTTAGGGAAAGATCAAGTCCTCATATGTTGAGTGTATGCTCTTTAGTGCACAGGCTCACTTTGTTCTATTCTAGAGTTAAAAAGAACGAGGCCAGACCCGTTTTCTTATACAAATACAAAAAAAAAAAAAAAAAAAAAAAAAAAAAAAAAAAAAAAAAAAAAAAAAAAAATTTTTTATATATAAATTGGATCCCTGGGTAAGGGTGATCCTTAAACAGTGCAAATTTAAAATCCCCAAATGGTAAATGAGTAAATAAAAAATAAAAAATATAAATTTAAAAAACATAAAATATATAAATAAATAAAATAAAAAGAAAGGATGCTTTTTTAAAATATGATTAAGAAAATAAAATCAATAAAGTTAAAATGAGAGAGCTAAATAAAAATACCCACTAAGTTCAAAAGGAACAGTGACCTGGAAAGGGACCAGGAGTCCCCATAAAGAAAGTAAAAATGGAGGGGGGGGGGAAAAAGACAACATTATTTAAATAAAACAAGGAACCTAAGGGACCGGATAGGGCGTGCAGTTTTTCCCAAGTCAGATCCACACCCCATATCCGGCTGAGTGATCAAAGCACAGGATCCCGGGTGAAAGCTCCATTCAATGTCTGCACACTCCCATGTCCACATACAGCTCACATTACCCTGTAAATGTATTCATCTCATGGGGCAGATTTGGGAGTTAAGTTTATATCCTTGGAGCCAGGGTACCCACTCCAGTAGAAGAGCAGGGAAACAAAAGAGGGTCAAGATAGAGAAGGGGGAAGATTAGGGTTAGGGTAGGAATAAGGCTTGGGGTTAGGGTAGGGGGTTAGCAGTTAGGGTTAAGTGTTAGAATTGGGGTTCAAGATGGGAGATTGAGGTTGGGGTAGGGAGGGGGAAGGGAAAAGGGTTAGAATTGGGCTTGAAGTGAAGGTCATGGTTCGGGTTCGGATTAGGGTTCAGGGTAGGAGGGAGAGATTAGGGTTAGGAGTTAGGGTTAAGTAGGGTTATGGGGTTGGGGTTAGGGTTCGGGTTCGGGTTAGGGTTAGGGTTAGGGTTAGGGTTAGGGTTAGGGTTAGGTTAGGGAAAGATCAAGTCCTCATATGTTGAGTGTATGCTCTTTAGTGCACAGGCTCACTTTGTTCTATTCTAGAGTTAAAAAGAACGAGGCCAGACCCGTTTTCTTATACAAATACAAAAAAAAAAAAAAAAAAAAAAAAATTTTTTATATATAAATTGGATCCCTGGGTAAGGGTGATCCTTAAACAGTGCAAATTTAAAATCCCCAAATGGTAAATGAGTAAATAAAAAATAAAAAATATAAATTTAAAAAACATAAAATATATAAATAAATAAAATAAAAAGAAAGGATGCTTTTTTAAAATATGATTAAGAAAATAAAATCAATAAAGTTAAAATGAGAGAGCTAAATAAAAATACCCACTAAGTTCAAAAGGAACAGTGACCTGGAAAGGGACCAGGAGTCCCCATAAAGAAAGTAAAAATGGAGGGGGGGGGGAAAAAGACAACATTATTTAAATAAAACAAGGAACCTAAGGGACCGGATAGGGCGTGCAGTTTTTCCCAAGTCAGATCCACACCCCATATCCGGCTGAGTGATCAAAGCACAGGATCCCGGGTGAAAGCTCCATTCAATGTCTGCACACTCCCATGTCCACATACAGCTCACATTACCCTGTAAATGTATTCATCTCATGGGGCAGATTTGGGAGTTAAGTTTATATCCTTGGAGCCAGGGTACCCACTCCAGTAGAAGAGCAGGGAAACAAAAGAGGGTCAAGATAGAGAAGGGGGAAGATTAGGGTTAGGGTAGGAATAAGGCTTGGGGTTAGGGTAGGGGGTTAGCAGTTAGGGTTAAGTGTTAGAATTGGGGTTCAAGATGGGAGATTGAGGTTGGGGTAGGGAGGGGGAAGGGAAAAGGGTTAGAATTGGGCTTGAAGTGAAGGTCATGGTTCGGGTTCGGATTAGGGTTCAGGGTAGGAGGGAGAGATTAGGGTTAGGAGTTAGGGTTAAGTAGGGTTATGGGGTTGGGGTTAGGGTTCGGGTTCCTGGTAGGAGGTTGAGGTTGAGGTTAGGGTTAGGGTTCATGGTAGGAGGCTGAGGTTAGGGTAAGGGTCAGGGTTAGGGTTAGGGTCAGGGTAGGAGGTTGAGGTTAGGGTTAGGGGTTAGGGTTAGGGTAGAAGGTTGAGGTTAGGGTTAGGGGTTAGGGGTTAGGGTTAGGGTAAGCGGATTAGGGTTAGAGTAGGAGGGTTGGGAGTTAGGGGTTAGGTTAGGGTTAGGGGTTAGGGTCAGGGTTAGGGTTAGGATCAGGGTAGAAGGTTGAGGTTAGGGTTAGGGTTAGGGTCAGGGTAGAAGGTTGAGGTTAGGGTTAGGGTTAGGGTTAGGGTCAGGGTAGAAGGTTGAGGTTAGGGTTAGGGTTAGGGTTAGGGTCAGGGTAGAAGGTTGAGGTTAGGGTTAGGGTCAGGGTAGAAGGTTGAGGTTAGGGTTAGGGTTAGGGTCAGGGTAGAAGGTTGAGGTTAGGGTTAGGGTTGGGGTTAGGGTTGGGGTTAGGGTTAGGGTTAGGGGGTTAGGGTTAGGGGGTTAGGGTTAGGGGGTTGAGGTTAGGATTCGAAATAAGGTTTTGGAGTTGAGGTTCCGGTCCAACCCAGGTGCGGAATGATGGTTGGGGTTGAGGTAAAAGCTCAGAAATTGTCTGGAAATAAAGTAAAGCATCACAATATTGTGGTTTTATAAAAAGTTATTCAATTTATTTTACTGGATCAAACCATGGCATTGACCGTCCCAGTGGAAGAAGTGCTGAAACCTAAAAAAAGTGCTGTAAGTGCTAGTAAAAGTGCTAACAATTGAGTCAAGTGAAAAGTGCTAATAATCAAAACAAGTGCTATATAAATACTTTAAACCATATTTACAAAGTGTGTATTTGTGCGTGCACAAATCCACCAAGTTGTGTTTAAACATCAAACCAAATCAAAACAAAACCAAACGCTCCACCGAGACGTCCATTATACAACGGATTGCTCCAGTATCAAGTGCTATTTTTACTCACAATGAATGTGACAGAATGGGTATAAAAAAGAACAAAGAAAAGAAAGGAGAAGAAGAAGAAGGAAAAGAAGAAGAAAAGAAGAAAAAAAAAGAAGAACAAGGTAAAGAAAAAGAGCAGAGGACAAAAGAAAAACAACGGGGGAAAGAAGAGAATACTGTAAAAAGAAGAATGGGTTAGCCCTATTTCCTCTCTCTATATGGGTATCTCTGGTTCCAAGTCTCCAAGTCTAAGATGTTCTCCTAGTATTGAAGCCATGAGGATGGTCTGTGTGCAGTTTACTTATCCAATATGCTTCTCTTCTTCTTCTCTGTTCCCTGTTCCATGCCCTATTGGCCTCCAAACCCGAGATCCTGAGCTTCTGTATCCCAACCCTTGCAAAATGGCATATTAAGTGTGTGTTGCGTGGTCTGTGTTGAATGGAGTAAATGTGTTGTTTCAGCCTTTGTTCCAGACTGTATTCAGTTTCTCCAATATATCTCTTATGGCAGTGTGTGCAAGTGATCATGTAAATGATATTCGTGGTCTTGAGGTTTGTTCTTTGTGGCACTAGGTGTCCCTTGTTTCCCATCTCCACTGACCTGAGCTGTTGAAAATGTGTTGCTAATATAGGAGGAATCACTCGTCGGTCTGATTTCAAACTGGCCCTGACCAGGAGATCCCGTAGATTTTTATTTCTTCTATAAGCTGATATTGGTTTGAATGACCGAAGTGGTGCGTATAGTTCTTGTGTTTTTTGGAATTGTTGTTTAAGCTTATTGTTGAGGATTTTGGATGTTTCTGAAAAAGTCGTGACTATGGGGATGACATCCTTGGGTTCCGGCACCAATCGTGTTGGGTTATTTCTGAGATCCTGCAACGTGTCTCTTTTAATGGCTCTCAAGAATCTCTTAGAATACCCTCGGGGTCTAAGGGCTTTGAATAGAGTTTGTGTTGCTTCATGGAAATGTTGATCAAATGAGCAAATTCTATGAAATCGAATGATTTGTGATTTGATTACCCCCTTGAAAGTATGTCTAGGATGATAACTTGTTTTAAATAGTAGAGAGTGGGAATCAGTGGGTTTGAAAAACACTTTAGTATGTAGTGTTTTGGAATTATTCTCCGTCGGGATGGCAAAAACTGTGGTGTCTAAAAAGTTAATGTTATCCGAATTAAGAGTTGCTTTGACTTTAATGTGTTTATGATGGGAATTGGCCAAATTCAAAAAGGTGTCAAAATGTTCCCTGTCATGGTGCCAGACCCCAAAGATGTCATCCAGATATCGATAATACACTGCGGGTAAGTGGGGACACTTTGGAAACAATGTTTCTTCCCACTCAGACATATAAATATTCGCGTAGGCTGGAGCAAATTTCTTCCCCATAGCGGTTCCTTGAACCTGTAAATATAATTGAGAATTAAATTCAAAGTCATTGCGGGTTAAATTTATTTCCAACAGCTGAAGAAGTTCTGCATCTGGCCGGCTTGAATCTGGATACCTGTTAAAACATTTCGTTATTGCCTGCAATCCTGCCTCTGTACTGATATTTGTGTAAAGGCTTTCCACATCCACAGTGAATAGGAAGGCCGAGTCTGGAATTGTCATGTTCTTGATTTTGTTTATAAAGTCATATGTATCTTTTAAGTAACTGGGATGAAGTTGTGAGACAGGATTGAGGAAATAATCAATGTATTGTGCCACATTGTAGGTCTCACTCCCACAATCCGACACAATCGGGCGTCCCTGTGGAACCTCGGAAGGGACTGTCCACGCCTGTGGGTCTTTATGAATTTTGGGCAATAGATAAAATTTCCGCTGCCTTGGTGGGTTTGGACCAATAAGGTAATTAAACTGTTTAGTGTTAATGAAGCCTTTCTGTTTTAAGTCCTGTAAAATGGATGTTACCAATGATTGTGTTTCCTGTTGTAATGAGTGTGGAAGTAAAGTGTAATGATTGGTATTGTTTAATTGTCTATTTGCTTCTAGTAAGTATTGTTGTTTGTCCATTATGACGATCGCTGAGCCTTTATCTGCCGGTTTAATTATTATATCTTTGTTGGTTTGTAATTCTTTGAGTGCTCTGCGTTCTGTGGCGGTTAAATTATCTGCTTGATTGTTGGAAAAATCTGAAAGAGAATTGATAATCATCCTGTTCTTTTTAATCAACTGCTTTATAGGTAAACTGGTCTGTTCGGTGCTCGGTTCCCATCTGGATTTTTCTGTAAACTGTAAGTGTTCTTTACATTTTGTGTATTGGAAGTGGTCTAAAATTTTAAGTTGTCTATTGTAAGCGTGGACATCCCTCCCCAGCTCCCCTAAGTCCGTACCGCATGGCGTCGGGATGAAGGTGAGACCCTTGCTGAGTAAATCCTCCTGCGGACCTGTGAGACAAAACGTTTTGGATAGGTTAATGATGTTGGTGTGCTTTTTGTTGTCTGTTTTATTGCACTTCACCATTCCTAAAAGTTTAACTGATCCAACCAGTATGTAAACATTTGCGAAGCCGTTTCCGTGGTCCAGTGGATAGGGTCCCTCGGGTTCACCTTGAACCTAAGTGGGTGAAGTTCCTGCAATGGATTACCATGTGCCAGTATATGAGTGTTCAGTTTTGTTAGAGTTTCTTGTTGTCGTCTAGGTAGGATATCCGAGTAGTTTAATAATGGGGTGTAGATCGTGGCATTGGGAAAAACCACTGCAGCAATTCTCCACAGCTCTTGCAACTGTTTTTTTGTTGTACTTTCGAATGTTTGTTCTCTATTATTGATTCCTAATGATAGGACGACTTTTTGAGTGTTTGGATTAGGGGTTAATTTTTGTAACACCTTGGCTATATGTAAAAAGTTGGCTCCAGGGTAACTATCCACCTGAACATTTTCGTCACTAAAATAGGGAATTCTGGACAGGTTGGAGTCCCCTATAAACAAAACTGGTTTCTTTACTTCCAGTGTCCAATCTGCAATCTTTCTAGTGGTGTTAGGATGTCTAGTAGGAACCCAATGGTTCCTCACTTCACAGGTTTTTATTTGGGGCTCCACCCTGTCCGGATGTTCCACATGCAGGGGAGTCAACGAGAAAGAGGAAGGGGAAAGGGAAAGGGAGGATTCAGATCGGGCTTTTCTCAAGGACGTGGTCTTCCTTTCTGTAGACCCATTCATCACCTCCTTCCTCTCCTGCTTCCTATCCCCCTGGGTCGGCTCCCCCTGTGAATCAGCAATAGTAGGTTCTATTAGAACACTAACATTATTTAGGATTGCTGTTCTGTGAATTGTGGATGGAGTGTTAGCTCTCTGTTCTTGCTGCTTAAGTGTATTCAAAGGAACTTCATGTATTAATACACTAACTACCTTGGTCTTATCGGAGTTGTTGTTTAAAGGCCGAGGTGTTCCATTGCTTTTCGATAAATGCATCTGTGGAGAACTTGCCACAAGGTTTGTGTCGTCTTTACTCGGACTCTGTTTGGAGGAAGAAGAGGAAGAGATTGAAGAAGACAACGAAGAAGAAAAAGAAGAGGCGGCAGTGGAAGAAGGATTAGAGGAGCTGTTTGATACTTGGATAGGCAAACATGCAGTTCCTCCATTTTCTGTTTCCACTAGATTCTGTTCCATTTGTGTTTTGGCCTTTTCTATTATGTCTTCCCTCAATTTGTGTTTGAATCTACCTTTGGCCCATTTAACTGCTATCTGCCATTCTGTTTCCTCCATTTTGTGGATTCGATTCAGTAGTTCTGCTTTCACTTGAACGTAATGGTCTTTGAGGATCTGCATATTTGCCTTCATCCAATTTTGTGTGTTTTCCGTAATTCTATGTAGAGTTTGTTGCTTGGGGCATGCCGGTTTGATAAACTGTGTAAGTTTGTGTGTTTGTTTAGACATGCCCTTTGGAAAAATTTGCGTATGTAGAGCTGTTGTCACAATGTCTTCATGGTGTGTGGCCTGTAAGAATTTAAAATACAACTTCCTCAAATGTCTATCTAAAAATTCCCTGGGTTTTGAGTTGTGTAGATGCTGGTCTGTGTGTAGTGTTTGTTCCACCCCATCTGTTTCCAAAGTCTCCAACACTGTGAATCTGTTTGTTAAGGGAATCATTGTGTCTGTAAAAAAAACTCCTTTCGAGGAAAAAAAAGGTTAAAAGAAAGGAAAGATAAAAACCAAAAGGAGAAAAGTCTTCATTGGTCTTACCCCATGAGTATGCTGATAAGAATCCTTGGGAAAAGGATCCTGTAGCTGATTAACAACTCAGTTCCTTACCAGAAGGCCTAAGCGGCCTAGGAGTTCACCAAACAGGAAGTTTTGTAGGCCCCTCTGGCTTGGGTGTTGTACTCCAAAAAGAAGGGGGAATAAAACCGAAAAAAAAGGAGGGGGGAATAAAAACCCAAAAAAAAGGAAGGGTTTAAAAATGTGAGTACTCACAAAACGGTTTAAAAAGGATTTTTCTCCATTAAAAAAATTTTTTGTGTAAAACAGGACACAAAAATTGGCAATGTTTTCCCCGTCAAACAGTATCTTTTTGATGTGCAGTTCACGGTGCTTTTTGAGTTCGACGTCCTAACGTTTCGCAGGGAATCCTGCTTCTTCAGAGGACATACGCTTTTTGTTCCCATCCATATCCTTAAATAAGCTCTGGGGTGGGATCTAGGTTAAATTAGGGGTGGAGCTAAAATAAGGAGGTTCTGTATAATTGGTAACTATACCTGTCTGTCTCAAAACTGCCTATCTATTGGTTGTGAGTCTGAAGGAAGTGTGTGGCTTTATGGGTAATGACTTTACCTGGATAATGTAGTTTAAAACTGTTTTTGTAAACCTTGGTTCTCTTATTTTCCACCAGGTCTTCCCAGTAGTCTGTGTGGTGTAGTGGTATAGACAATAGTCTCCTACACCTAGCCTCCCTGGTTCAAGACCCACGGCAGGCAAGAGAAGAGAGCCTAGAATAAGAAGACTGCCATTGAACACAAATGTACTGGAAAAAGAGTGGGTATTAAAAAAATAAAAAACCTTAGAAATAAAGAATAGTAAGGAAAAAAAAGGGGGGGGGGAAAGGATAAAAATGGAATAATAAAAAAAGGTGATAAAACCAAATAGGATAAAGATTAAGAGATTAAAACAATAAAAGTAAAATAATTAAAATATAACTAAATATGTAAGGTGTGTACTAAGAATATGGTCTGTTCCTCTCTTTTGTTTGTAGTGGCACAGGCTAGGTTAGGTTAGGGAAAGATCAAGTCCTCATATGTTGAGTGTATGCTCTTTAGTGCACAGGCTCACTTTGTTCTATTCTAGAGTTAAAAAGAACGAGGCCAGACCCGTTTTCTTATACAAATACAAAAAAAAAAAAAAAAAAAATTTTTTATATATAAATTGGATCCCTGGGTAAGGGTGATCCTTAAACAGTGCAAATTTAAAATCCCCAAATGGTAAATGAGTAAATAAAAAATAAAAAATATAAATTTAAAAAACATAAAATATATAAATAAATAAAATAAAAAGAAAGGATGCTTTTTTAAAATATGATTAAGAAAATAAAATCAATAAAGTTAAAATGAGAGAGCTAAATAAAAATACCCACTAAGTTCAAAAGGAACAGTGACCTGGAAAGGGACCAGGAGTCCCCATAAAGAAAGTAAAAATGGAGGGGGGGGGAAAAAGACAACATTATTTAAATAAAACAAGGAACCTAAGGGACCGGATAGGGCGTGCAGTTTTTCCCAAGTCAGATCCACACCCCATATCCGGCTGAGTGATCAAAGCACAGGATCCCGGGTGAAAGCTCCATTCAATGTCTGCACACTCCCATGTCCACATACAGCTCACATTTACCTGTAAATGTATTCATCTCATGGGGCAGATTTGGGAGTTAAGTTTATATCCTTGGAGCCAGGGTACCCACTCCAGTAGAAGAGCAGGGAAACAAAAGAGGGTCAAGATAGAGAAGGGGGAAGATTAGGGTTAGGGTAGGAATAAGGCTTGGGGTTAGGGTAGGGGGTTAGCAGTTAGGGTTAAGTGTTAGAATTGGGGTTCAAGATGGGAGATTGAGGTTGGGGTAGGGAGGGGGAAGGGAAAAGGGTTAGAATTGGGCTTGAAGTGAAGGTCATGGTTCGGGTTCGGATTAGGGTTCAGGGTAGGAGGGAGAGATTAGGGTTAGGAGTTAGGGTTAAGTAGGGTTATGGGGTTGGGGTTAGGGTTCGGGTTCCTGGTAGGAGGTTGAGGTTGAGGTTAGGGTTAGGGTTCATGGTAGGAGGCTGAGGTTAGGGTAAGGGTCAGGGTTAGGGTTAGGGTCAGGGTAGGAGGTTGAGGTTAGGGTTAGGGGTTAGGGTTAGGGTAGAAGGTTGAGGTTAGGGTTAGGGGTTAGGGGTTAGGGTTAGGGTAAGCGGATTAGGGTTAGAGTAGGAGGGTTGGGAGTTAGGGGTTAGGTTAGGGTTAGGGGTTAGGGTCAGGGTTAGGGTTAGGATCAGGGTAGAAGGTTGAGGTTAGGGTTAGGGTTAGGGTCAGGGTAGAAGGTTGAGGTTAGGGTTAGGGTTAGGGTTAGGGTCAGGGTAGAAGGTTGAGGTTAGGGTTAGGGTTAGGGTTAGGGTTAGGGTTAGGGTCAGGGTCAGGGTCAGGGTCAGGGTCAGGGTTAGGGTTAGGGTCAGGGTCAGGGTCAGGGTCAGGGTCAGGGTTAGGGTTAGGGTTAGGGTTGGGGTTAGCGGTTGGGGTTAAGGGTTAGGATTAGGGTTGGGGTTAGGGTTAGGGTTAGGATTAGGATTAGGGTTGGGGTTGGGGTTAGGGTTGGGGTTGGGGTTAGGATTAGGTTTAGGGTTAGGGTTGGGGTTAGCGGTTGGGGTTAAGGGTTAGGATTAGGGTTGGGGTTAGGGTTAGGGTTAGGGTTAGGATTAGGGTTGGGGTTGGGGTTGGGGTTGGGGTTAGGATTAGGTTTAGGATTAGGGTTGGGGTTAGGGTTGGGGTTAGGATTAGGGCTGGGGTTAGGATCAGGGTTGGGGTTAGGATCAGGGTTAGGGTTGGGGTTAGGATCAGGGTTGGGATTAGGGTTGGGGATGGGATTAGGGTTAGGATCAGGGTTGGGGTTAGGTTTAGGGTTGGGATTAGGGTTGGGGTTGGGGTTAGGGTTAGGATTAGGGTTGGGGTTAGGGTTAGGATTAGGGTTAGGATCAGGGTTGGGGTTAGGGTTATGATTAGGGTTGGGGTTAGGGTTAGGGTTAGGATTAGGGTTTGGGTTAGGGTTAGGATTAGGGTTAGGATTAGGGTTAGGATTGGGGTTAGGGTTAGGGTTAGGGTTAGGGCTTAGGAGGGTAGGTGCTAACCTATGTGCACAGGCCATCAGTGTTGCTCACTCAACTGGATTCACTTCTCATTCAGGCCTTGGGGATATGTAGTGCCTAATTTATTAATCCAAATTCTCTCTGCCCTTTTTCTCTGAAGCACGGACCACTGCAGGTTGGCCTCCAGGACCGTGACCCGGAAGGACCCCCATCCGTGGCTCAGGAAGTGCTGTACCAGATAAGTGTTCTTTTCTCTTTCTCTTAGGATATTGTATTTATGTTGTGTCATTCTAACCAGAATGGTGTTGCCCGTCTCTCCCACATATTGGGCTCCACATTGTTTACAGGTGACCAGATAAATGCAGTTTTTACTGTGTACCGTGCCTAATCGGTGAGTATAGAAAACGTCTTTTGTGAATTTGTTTTGTACGAATTCCTTTTGTTCCCAATATTGTCCCTGATGTTTGGGTTTCGTGTTATGGAGAGGATGAAGTTTAGCTCTGATTAGATGGTCCTGTAAACTTTTGTTTTTTCTGAATGCTGCAATGACTTTGTGGTCCTTAAATATTTGTGTTTGTCCCAATATGCTCTGGAAATTAGACTTTACCTCTCTGGTCAGTTTCAGAGCGGCCGAGGAGAATGTCAGGACGAGGGGCACGCTGGTGCCCTCTGCCGGGGTCCCTCTTGTCCGGTAGGATTTAAAAACCTTCCTCAAGAAGGACCTATTATATCCTCTGGGCCTGAGTGCTTTAAAGAGGGTTTGCGTCGCTTCTGTGAAGTCCTGTTCCCGGGTGCATATGCGATGGAACCTCAGGAGTTGCGACTTAATAAGGCCGGAGTAAGTGTGTTTGGGGTGGAAACTCCTTTTATGCAGTAGGGCATGCGTGTCAGTTTCTTTGAAGAAGACTTTTATGTCCAATTTTTGTGTCGAATTGAAATCTGGACCTTTGTAAGTCGTGGTGTCTAAAAAGTCTATCGATAGCTGACTGGTGGTGGATTTTAATTTTATAGATGGGTTATGGTTATTTAGTGTGGTCACAAATTCCTTGAATTCATCCTCAGAGTGAGTCCATACTCCCCAGATATCGTCCAGATACCTGAAATAGTGGAGGGGCTGTTTGTGGCATCGGGATAAGGCCGAAGCCTCCCACTCTGCCATAAATATGTTGGCATAGGCTGGGGCAAACTTCTTGCCCATCGCCGTGCCTTTGATTTGCAGGAAAAATTCCCCGTTAAACTCGAAATCATTTCGGTTTAGATTTATGTCTAATAATCGGATAATTTCTTTGTCAGGTCTGGAGGTGTCCGGATTTTTTTGGAAAATATTTTTAATGGCCTGTATTCCTTCTTGGATGTCAATGTTTGTGTAAAGGCTATCTATGTCCATAGTGAACAAGATAGCCTTTTGGGGAATTTTAAGTCCTTTGACTTTCTGGACAAAATCATACGTGTCTTTTATATAGCTGGGGTGGCCAATCGAGAGGGGATTTAAGTAAAAATCTAAGAATTCGGCCGTGTAGTACGTTTCACTGCCGCAATCGGATACAATAGGCCTACCTGGGGGAATTTCGTAGGGTTTGCTCCATTTAGCTGGGTCTTTGTGTATTTTGGGGAGCATGTAAAACCTCCTATTTCTAGGTTCCCCGTTCCCCATCAGGTAGGACTTTTGTTTTGCGTTGATATATTTTTTTGAATATAGAGATTGGACTATATCTTTAACCATGGGTATTGTATCCAAATAAATGGGTCTATCCAATTTCTTGTAATATTTGGGGTCGTTCAATTGTCTGTATCCCTCCCATAAATATTGTTCCCGGTCCCATATTACTATTGCACTGCCCTTGTCTGCAGGTTTAATGACCATCTGCTTATTGTCCTTTAGTTGTTTTAGAGCATTAATTTCCGCCGGGGTGAGGTTAGGCTCTTCCCGGGACGGTCTGAAATATTTCTTAAAATATTCCAGATCCCTTTCAAATAACGTGCCAAGTTCTGCGGGTAATTTGTCTGCAGGTGGGACCCAGTTCGATTTGGGTGTAAACGGAGGGGGATTTGAATCGTCGTCGTTTTGAAAGTAAGATGCCAATTTAAGTCTCCTATGATATTGTTGTAGGTCGAATCGTGTTTGCATTACATGGTGTTTTCTGCTCATTTTGCCAGATGGAATGAAGGTCAAACCCCTGTTGAGCAGGCTAAGTTGTGGGGGAGTAATATGGAATTTTTTGGATAAGATGACAACATTTCGATTCCCCTCCTGTGCATGCAGGCTTATGGGGAGATTTATTTTAAATATTCGAGCCAGTGCTGGAGCATGTTTCTGGCAGTGTCCACTGTCCAGTGTATATTGTCACTTTCCGTGTGGAACTCAGTTCTGGACAGGGCTGGGATATGTTTTAGGTTGGCACAGATATAGGCGTTCAGGACGGTCAATTGTGTCTGCTCCCTTGTTGGGAGCATTCCTGAAAAGTTCACCTCTGGAACCCAAATTTGTGCCAGAGGGAACTTTTCTTTTGCCGCTCTCAAAGCCGCCTGCATCTGTTTGATGGCAGTGTCTTTGGCATTCTGCGTCCGGCTGTTGATCCCTAACGCCAAAATAACGTGTTCCACGTCAGCGGAAGCAGTATTTTTATTGATCACAGCCTCGATGTGTCTGAACGTAGCCCCCGGGTAACTTTCTATTTGGAGGTCAGGATTCTTAAACGGTGGGATTTTAGACAGATTGGAGTCTCCGATAATGAGCCATTTTTTTCGGACAGTCAGCTTCCATTCAACCATTTTTCTGATCGTGTTTATGTGTCTGTTAGGCCCGTCCTCCTGGGAGTCACATTGTACTCCAGAAGGTGTGTTGAGTTCAACACTTAAACGGGCCTGTGTGGCTGTCCTGAGGCTAGTGACTTTGTCGGGGCTCAGGGTAACTCTTTGTGAGCTGAAATTGCCCTGTTCGCCTTCCCCTTGGTCCTCAACAAGGATAAGGTCTGGTTCCTGTCTGACACAGGGGTTGAGACGCACGCGAGGAGTCCGTTGTTCTTTTGGGGAGGCCGGGAAATTAAACATAATGTCTGAACGGCTGTCTGAGTCCTCCTCCCTAACAGGGGACCAGTCGTTCAGCGGGTCTGTCATGGTGGACGCTGTTTTAGTCGGTTTTATTACTAATGGGGTGGATATTCCCGAAAGAGAATGTACATCCTCCCCAGTGTGCACCGAAGCCTGTACCGTAACGGTTTTAGCCGTTGTGTTTTCTAGGAGAGGAGGAGCAAGAGGGACACTTTGGGTCTCCGCTTCCTCCCTCCTCTCCCCAGAATCGGTAGCAGGAACAGGAACAGGGGTCTGCCATTTCTCCCCTACCAACATATGAGCCTCATGTATTGTTTTGTCCCTCAGTCTTCTACCAATACCCCGTTTAGCCCACAGAATGGCCGTATCAAAGCATTCCTCCCAGCCCTGGGAAGGAACGTGCTGGAGCTTAGCCATTTCCTCCACCAATGCATCTTCATTATGGCTCTTAAGAATCAGCATGGTGGTGTAGGCCCAGTTTTTAGCATTGCCTTCAATAAAGGCTTGCGTTGTGGGGTTTGGCAAAGCTGGTTTGATGACCTCCGACAGGTGTTTTTCAATTTTATTAATTGCAGGAGGCTGTTCCTGGCTGATGTTGTTTTTGTGATGCACCAATTTAATTATTTTAAATAAGGCGCGAGTTTTTACTACAAAATTAGGGTCATCTGAATGCTTGGGCTTTATGTTTTGTTTCTGATTTGTGTTTTTATTTTGCAGGTGTGAACGAACTGCCCGTGTTCTGTCCTGCACCCTCTCCCTTGGTTCCTTCGAAAAGGATTTTTGCCAGAACATCAAAGTACCGGGTCCTGAACGGGCCCGAGGTTCAAAAAATTGTGGTCTGTAAGACCGCTGATAAGGCTCACTATGGTGAGTTATGGTCTTTGCTGCCCTCATGTGGCCACCATATTTAACTGCTTCTGCATAGGAGAGCATTCTCTCTCCCTGTGCATGATGTTGAGTATTGTGGTACGGACGGGGCAGAGGCCAGACTGTGCCCTGAATGGCATGCCTGCGTTTATGTGTGACCACCGTCCAACCATCTCTCTGTGGCAAAGCCATGATTTAGGAAATTTTTTGTGAAAAAACAAAAGCAAGGACTTGTTAAATAAATTGAAGTCAGGAAAGTATAACTCAAAATCTGTCTTGTATGTTTTTTTGTGTAATTTTTATCTATAAAATGAATGTAAATATAATGAAATAAAAAATAAAAAAAAAAAAAATAAAAAAAAAATTTTTTTAGAAAATGAAAATAAAAAATGTTTTTTATATATATTTCAAACCAGTTATAGAGGTGAGAATGATCTAAAACTTTACACAAGTGTTCTCCAACCCTGTGATCAGTAATTCTTTATCTATAAAATGAATGTAAATATAAACCAATCAAATAAAAAAAGTTTTTTAGAAAATGAAAATTTAAACAAATCAAAATAACAAACTTTTTTTTCCAAAATTGAAAATAGAGATATTTTTTTGTACATATGTGTGTGAAAAATTCAAAAATGAACAAGCCGTTGCAACGTTTCGGTTCTCTTGGAACCTTCTTCAGGCAGGCTTGTTCTAATCTTGAAACCAATGAGCTCCAAAAATGAATCAATATTGAAAAATAAAACAATGAAAAGAAACCAATGTGTATTTAGGATCAGAATATAAGGTTTTGGAATGCAAAAAGTGTTAGAGGCTTTCTCTCTAAAGAGCTGGAAGCAATGAATAAAATTCTGCATCCTCAGTTGTTCCTTTTTATAATGTGGGGGGCGGGACTCAATTTGAATGAGCCAATAGGAGCCTTTTCCATGCTCCAGTTTAAAAAGAAACAGCTCCAAACCAATCAGAAAAAAGCTGTCTTTTCCAAAAAATGACAAAATGTTTTTTATTAATATCTGGATATAAATAAGTGATGTTGATGTTAATAAATGAAAAAATAAAATAAATAAAATAATAAACCCATCTTTCCATGTTCCCCAAAGTTTGTGTTTATTAAAATTATTATACCGATTCTAAAAAGGAAGTTGTGGACAGTTGAGTTTACTGCAAACATGAGGCACGGGCCGATTAGGGTTAGGGTTGGGGTTAGCGGTTGGGGTTAAGGGTTAGGATTAGGGTTGGGGTTAGGGTTAGGGTTAGGATTAGGATTAGGGTTGGGGTTGGGGTTAGGGTTGGGGTTGGGGTTAGGATTAGGTTTAGGATTAGGGTTGGGGTTAGGGTTGGGGTTAGGATTAGGGCTGGGGTTAGGATCAGGGTTGGGGTTAGGATCAGGGTTAGGGTTGGGGTTAGGATCAGGGTTGGGATTAGGGTTGGGGATGGGATTAGGGTTAGGATCAGGGTTGGGGTTAGGTTTAGGGTTGGGATTAGGGTTGGGGTTGGGGTTAGGGTTAGGATTAGGGTTGGGGTTAGGGTTAGGATTAGGGTTAGGATCAGGGTTGGGGTTAGGGTTATGATTAGGGTTGGGGTTAGGGTTAGGGTTAGGATTAGGGTTTGGGTTAGGGTTAGGATTAGGGTTAGGATTAGGGTTAGGATTGGGGTTAGGGTTAGGGTTAGGGTTAGGGCTTAGGAGGGTAGGTGCTAACCTATGTGCACAGGCCATCAGTGTTGCTCACTCAACTGGATTCACTTCTCATTCAGGCCTTGGGGATATGTAGTGCCTAATTTATTAATCCAAATTCTCTCTGCCCTTTTTCTCTGAAGCACGGACCACTGCAGGTTGGCCTCCAGGACCGTGACCCGGAAGGACCCCCATCCGTGGCTCAGGAAGTGCTGTACCAGATAAGTGTTCTTTTCTCTTTCTCTTAGGATATTGTATTTATGTTGTGTCATTCTAACCAGAATGGTGTTGCCCGTCTCTCCCACATATTGGGCTCCACATTGTTTACAGGTGACCAGATAAATGCAGTTTTTACTGTGTACCGTGCCTAATCGGTGAGTATAGAAAACGTCTTTTGTGAATTTGTTTTGTACGAATTCCTTTTGTTCCCAATATTGTCCCTGATGTTTGGGTTTCGTGTTATGGAGAGGATGAAGTTTAGCTCTGATTAGATGGTCCTGTAAACTTTTGTTTTTTCTGAATGCTGCAATGACTTTGTGGTCCTTAAATATTTGTGTTTGTCCCAATATGCTCTGGAAATTAGACTTTACCTCTCTGGTCAGTTTCAGAGCGGCCGAGGAGAATGTCAGGACGAGGGGCACGCTGGTGCCCTCTGCCGGGGTCCCTCTTGTCCGGTAGGATTTAAAAACCTTCCTCAAGAAGGACCTATTATATCCTCTGGGCCTGAGTGCTTTAAAGAGGGTTTGCGTCGCTTCTGTGAAGTCCTGTTCCCGGGTGCATATGCGATGGAACCTCAGGAGTTGCGACTTAATAAGGCCGGAGTAAGTGTGTTTGGGGTGGAAACTCCTTTTATGCAGTAGGGCATGCGTGTCAGTTTCTTTGAAGAAGACTTTTATGTCCAATTTTTGTGTCGAATTGAAATCTGGACCTTTGTAAGTCGTGGTGTCTAAAAAGTCTATCGATAGCTGACTGGTGGTGGATTTTAATTTTATAGATGGGTTATGGTTATTTAGTGTGGTCACAAATTCCTTGAATTCATCCTCAGAGTGAGTCCATACTCCCCAGATATCGTCCAGATACCTGAAATAGTGGAGGGGCTGTTTGTGGCATCGGGATAAGGCCGAAGCCTCCCACTCTGCCATAAATATGTTGGCATAGGCTGGGGCAAACTTCTTGCCCATCGCCGTGCCTTTGATTTGCAGGAAAAATTCCCCGTTAAACTCGAAATCATTTCGGTTTAGATTTATGTCTAATAATCGGATAATTTCTTTGTCAGGTCTGGAGGTGTCCGGATTTTTTTGGAAAATATTTTTAATGGCCTGTATTCCTTCTTGGATGTCAATGTTTGTGTAAAGGCTATCTATGTCCATAGTGAACAAGATAGCCTTTTGGGGAATTTTAAGTCCTTTGACTTTCTGGACAAAATCATACGTGTCTTTTATATAGCTGGGGTGGCCAATCGAGAGGGGATTTAAGTAAAAATCTAAGAATTCGGCCGTGTAGTACGTTTCACTGCCGCAATCGGATACAATAGGCCTACCTGGGGGAATTTCGTAGGGTTTGCTCCATTTAGCTGGGTCTTTGTGTATTTTGGGGAGCATGTAAAACCTCCTATTTCTAGGTTCCCCGTTCCCCATCAGGTAGGACTTTTGTTTTGCGTTGATATATTTTTTTGAATATAGAGATTGGACTATATCTTTAACCATGGGTATTGTATCCAAATAAATGGGTCTATCCAATTTCTTGTAATATTTGGGGTCGTTCAATTGTCTGTATCCCTCCCATAAATATTGTTCCCGGTCCCATATTACTATTGCACTGCCCTTGTCTGCAGGTTTAATGACCATCTGCTTATTGTCCTTTAGTTGTTTTAGAGCATTAATTTCCGCCGGGGTGAGGTTAGGCTCTTCCCGGGACGGTCTGAAATATTTCTTAAAATATTCCAGATCCCTTTCAAATAACGTGCCAAGTTCTGCGGGTAATTTGTCTGCAGGTGGGACCCAGTTCGATTTGGGTGTAAACGGAGGGGGATTTGAATCGTCGTCGTTTTGAAAGTAAGATGCCAATTTAAGTCTCCTATGATATTGTTGTAGGTCGAATCGTGTTTGCATTACATGGTGTTTTCTGCTCATTTTGCCAGATGGAATGAAGGTCAAACCCCTGTTGAGCAGGCTAAGTTGTGGGGGAGTAATATGGAATTTTTTGGATAAGATGACAACATTTCGATTCCCCTCCTGTGCATGCAGGCTTATGGGGAGATTTATTTTAAATATTCGAGCCAGTGCTGGAGCATGTTTCTGGCAGTGTCCACTGTCCAGTGTATATTGTCACTTTCCGTGTGGAACTCAGTTCTGGACAGGGCTGGGATATGTTTTAGGTTGGCACAGATATAGGCGTTCAGGACGGTCAATTGTGTCTGCTCCCTTGTTGGGAGCATTCCTGAAAAGTTCACCTCTGGAACCCAAATTTGTGCCAGAGGGAACTTTTCTTTTGCCGCTCTCAAAGCCGCCTGCATCTGTTTGATGGCAGTGTCTTTGGCATTCTGCGTCCGGCTGTTGATCCCTAACGCCAAAATAACGTGTTCCACGTCAGCGGAAGCAGTATTTTTATTGATCACAGCCTCGATGTGTCTGAACGTAGCCCCCGGGTAACTTTCTATTTGGAGGTCAGGATTCTTAAACGGTGGGATTTTAGACAGATTGGAGTCTCCGATAATGAGCCATTTTTTTCGGACAGTCAGCTTCCATTCAACCATTTTTCTGATCGTGTTTATGTGTCTGTTAGGCCCGTCCTCCTGGGAGTCACATTGTACTCCAGAAGGTGTGTTGAGTTCAACACTTAAACGGGCCTGTGTGGCTGTCCTGAGGCTAGTGACTTTGTCGGGGCTCAGGGTAACTCTTTGTGAGCTGAAATTGCCCTGTTCGCCTTCCCCTTGGTCCTCAACAAGGATAAGGTCTGGTTCCTGTCTGACACAGGGGTTGAGACGCACGCGAGGAGTCCGTTGTTCTTTTGGGGAGGCCGGGAAATTAAACATAATGTCTGAACGGCTGTCTGAGTCCTCCTCCCTAACAGGGGACCAGTCGTTCAGCGGGTCTGTCATGGTGGACGCTGTTTTAGTCGGTTTTATTACTAATGGGGTGGATATTCCCGAAAGAGAATGTACATCCTCCCCAGTGTGCACCGAAGCCTGTACCGTAACGGTTTTAGCCGTTGTGTTTTCTAGGAGAGGAGGAGCAAGAGGGACACTTTGGGTCTCCGCTTCCTCCCTCCTCTCCCCAGAATCGGTAGCAGGAACAGGAACAGGGGTCTGCCATTTCTCCCCTACCAACATATGAGCCTCATGTATTGTTTTGTCCCTCAGTCTTCTACCAATACCCCGTTTAGCCCACAGAATGGCCGTATCAAAGCATTCCTCCCAGCCCTGGGAAGGAACGTGCTGGAGCTTAGCCATTTCCTCCACCAATGCATCTTCATTATGGCTCTTAAGAATCAGCATGGTGGTGTAGGCCCAGTTTTTAGCATTGCCTTCAATAAAGGCTTGCGTTGTGGGGTTTGGCAAAGCTGGTTTGATGACCTCCGACAGGTGTTTTTCAATTTTATTAATTGCAGGAGGCTGTTCCTGGCTGATGTTGTTTTTGTGATGCACCAATTTAATTATTTTAAATAAGGCGCGAGTTTTTACTACAAAATTAGGGTCATCTGAATGCTTGGGCTTTATGTTTTGTTTCTGATTTGTGTTTTTATTTTGCAGGTGTGAACGAACTGCCCGTGTTCTGTCCTGCACCCTCTCCCTTGGTTCCTTCGAAAAGGATTTTTGCCAGAACATCAAAGTACCGGGTCCTGAACGGGCCCGAGGTTCAAAAAATTGTGGTCTGTAAGACCGCTGATAAGGCTCACTATGGTGAGTTATGGTCTTTGCTGCCCTCATGTGGCCACCATATTTAACTGCTTCTGCATAGGAGAGCATTCTCTCTCCCTGTGCATGATGTTGAGTATTGTGGTACGGACGGGGCAGAGGCCAGACTGTGCCCTGAATGGCATGCCTGCGTTTATGTGTGACCACCGTCCAACCATCTCTCTGTGGCAAAGCCATGATTTAGGAAATTTTTTGTGAAAAAACAAAAGCAAGGACTTGTTAAATAAATTGAAGTCAGGAAAGTATAACTCAAAATCTGTCTTGTATGTTTTTTTGTGTAATTTTTATCTATAAAATGAATGTAAATATAATGAAATAAAAAATAAAAAAAAAAAAAATAAAAAAAAAATTTTTTTAGAAAATGAAAATAAAAAATGTTTTTTATATATATTTCAAACCAGTTATAGAGGTGAGAATGATCTAAAACTTTACACAAGTGTTCTCCAACCCTGTGATCAGTAATTCTTTATCTATAAAATGAATGTAAATATAAACCAATCAAATAAAAAAAGTTTTTTAGAAAATGAAAATTTAAACAAATCAAAATAACAAACTTTTTTTTCCAAAATTGAAAATAGAGATATTTTTTTGTACATATGTGTGTGAAAAATTCAAAAATGAACAAGCCGTTGCAACGTTTCGGTTCTCTTGGAACCTTCTTCAGGCAGGCTTGTTCTAATCTTGAAACCAATGAGCTCCAAAAATGAATCAATATTGAAAAATAAAACAATGAAAAGAAACCAATGTGTATTTAGGATCAGAATATAAGGTTTTGGAATGCAAAAAGTGTTAGAGGCTTTCTCTCTAAAGAGCTGGAAGCAATGAATAAAATTCTGCATCCTCAGTTGTTCCTTTTTATAATGTGGGGGGCGGGACTCAATTTGAATGAGCCAATAGGAGCCTTTTCCATGCTCCAGTTTAAAAAGAAACAGCTCCAAACCAATCAGAAAAAAGCTGTCTTTTCCAAAAAATGACAAAATGTTTTTTATTAATATCTGGATATAAATAAGTGATGTTGATGTTAATAAATGAAAAAATAAAATAAATAAAATAATAAACCCATCTTTCCATGTTCCCCAAAGTTTGTGTTTATTAAAATTATTATACCGATTCTAAAAAGGAAGTTGTGGACAGTTGAGTTTACTGCAAACATGAGGCACGGGCCGATTAGGGTTAGGGTTGGGGTTAGCGGTTGGGGTTAAGGGTTAGGATTAGGGTTGGGGTTAGGGTTAGGGTTAGGATTAGGATTAGGGTTGGGGTTGGGGTTAGGGTTGGGGTTGGGGTTAGGATTAGGTTTAGGATTAGGGTTGGGGTTAGGGTTGGGGTTAGGATTAGGGCTGGGGTTAGGATCAGGGTTGGGGTTAGGATCAGGGTTAGGGTTGGGGTTAGGATCAGGGTTGGGATTAGGGTTGGGGATGGGATTAGGGTTAGGATCAGGGTTGGGGTTAGGTTTAGGGTTGGGATTAGGGTTGGGGTTGGGGTTAGGGTTAGGATTAGGGTTGGGGTTAGGGTTAGGATTAGGGTTAGGATCAGGGTTGGGGTTAGGGTTATGATTAGGGTTGGGGTTAGGGTTAGGGTTAGGATTAGGGTTTGGGTTAGGGTTAGGATTAGGGTTAGGATTAGGGTTAGGATTGGGGTTAGGGTTAGGGTTAGGGTTAGGGCTTAGGAGGGTAGGTGCTAACCTATGTGCACAGGCCATCAGTGTTGCTCACTCAACTGGATTCACTTCTCATTCAGGCCTTGGGGATATGTAGTGCCTAATTTATTAATCCAAATTCTCTCTGCCCTTTTTCTCTGAAGCACGGACCACTGCAGGTTGGCCTCCAGGACCGTGACCCGGAAGGACCCCCATCCGTGGCTCAGGAAGTGCTGTACCAGATAAGTGTTCTTTTCTCTTTCTCTTAGGATATTGTATTTATGTTGTGTCATTCTAACCAGAATGGTGTTGCCCGTCTCTCCCACATATTGGGCTCCACATTGTTTACAGGTGACCAGATAAATGCAGTTTTTACTGTGTACCGTGCCTAATCGGTGAGTATAGAAAACGTCTTTTGTGAATTTGTTTTGTACGAATTCCTTTTGTTCCCAATATTGTCCCTGATGTTTGGGTTTCGTGTTATGGAGAGGATGAAGTTTAGCTCTGATTAGATGGTCCTGTAAACTTTTGTTTTTTCTGAATGCTGCAATGACTTTGTGGTCCTTAAATATTTGTGTTTGTCCCAATATGCTCTGGAAATTAGACTTTACCTCTCTGGTCAGTTTCAGAGCGGCCGAGGAGAATGTCAGGACGAGGGGCACGCTGGTGCCCTCTGCCGGGGTCCCTCTTGTCCGGTAGGATTTAAAAACCTTCCTCAAGAAGGACCTATTATATCCTCTGGGCCTGAGTGCTTTAAAGAGGGTTTGCGTCGCTTCTGTGAAGTCCTGTTCCCGGGTGCATATGCGATGGAACCTCAGGAGTTGCGACTTAATAAGGCCGGAGTAAGTGTGTTTGGGGTGGAAACTCCTTTTATGCAGTAGGGCATGCGTGTCAGTTTCTTTGAAGAAGACTTTTATGTCCAATTTTTGTGTCGAATTGAAATCTGGACCTTTGTAAGTCGTGGTGTCTAAAAAGTCTATCGATAGCTGACTGGTGGTGGATTTTAATTTTATAGATGGGTTATGGTTATTTAGTGTGGTCACAAATTCCTTGAATTCATCCTCAGAGTGAGTCCATACTCCCCAGATATCGTCCAGATACCTGAAATAGTGGAGGGGCTGTTTGTGGCATCGGGATAAGGCCGAAGCCTCCCACTCTGCCATAAATATGTTGGCATAGGCTGGGGCAAACTTCTTGCCCATCGCCGTGCCTTTGATTTGCAGGAAAAATTCCCCGTTAAACTCGAAATCATTTCGGTTTAGATTTATGTCTAATAATCGGATAATTTCTTTGTCAGGTCTGGAGGTGTCCGGATTTTTTTGGAAAATATTTTTAATGGCCTGTATTCCTTCTTGGATGTCAATGTTTGTGTAAAGGCTATCTATGTCCATAGTGAACAAGATAGCCTTTTGGGGAATTTTAAGTCCTTTGACTTTCTGGACAAAATCATACGTGTCTTTTATATAGCTGGGGTGGCCAATCGAGAGGGGATTTAAGTAAAAATCTAAGAATTCGGCCGTGTAGTACGTTTCACTGCCGCAATCGGATACAATAGGCCTACCTGGGGGAATTTCGTAGGGTTTGCTCCATTTAGCTGGGTCTTTGTGTATTTTGGGGAGCATGTAAAACCTCCTATTTCTAGGTTCCCCGTTCCCCATCAGGTAGGACTTTTGTTTTGCGTTGATATATTTTTTTGAATATAGAGATTGGACTATATCTTTAACCATGGGTATTGTATCCAAATAAATGGGTCTATCCAATTTCTTGTAATATTTGGGGTCGTTCAATTGTCTGTATCCCTCCCATAAATATTGTTCCCGGTCCCATATTACTATTGCACTGCCCTTGTCTGCAGGTTTAATGACCATCTGCTTATTGTCCTTTAGTTGTTTTAGAGCATTAATTTCCGCCGGGGTGAGGTTAGGCTCTTCCCGGGACGGTCTGAAATATTTCTTAAAATATTCCAGATCCCTTTCAAATAACGTGCCAAGTTCTGCGGGTAATTTGTCTGCAGGTGGGACCCAGTTCGATTTGGGTGTAAACGGAGGGGGATTTGAATCGTCGTCGTTTTGAAAGTAAGATGCCAATTTAAGTCTCCTATGATATTGTTGTAGGTCGAATCGTGTTTGCATTACATGGTGTTTTCTGCTCATTTTGCCAGATGGAATGAAGGTCAAACCCCTGTTGAGCAGGCTAAGTTGTGGGGGAGTAATATGGAATTTTTTGGATAAGATGACAACATTTCGATTCCCCTCCTGTGCATGCAGGCTTATGGGGAGATTTATTTTAAATATTCGAGCCAGTGCTGGAGCATGTTTCTGGCAGTGTCCACTGTCCAGTGTATATTGTCACTTTCCGTGTGGAACTCAGTTCTGGACAGGGCTGGGATATGTTTTAGGTTGGCACAGATATAGGCGTTCAGGACGGTCAATTGTGTCTGCTCCCTTGTTGGGAGCATTCCTGAAAAGTTCACCTCTGGAACCCAAATTTGTGCCAGAGGGAACTTTTCTTTTGCCGCTCTCAAAGCCGCCTGCATCTGTTTGATGGCAGTGTCTTTGGCATTCTGCGTCCGGCTGTTGATCCCTAACGCCAAAATAACGTGTTCCACGTCAGCGGAAGCAGTATTTTTATTGATCACAGCCTCGATGTGTCTGAACGTAGCCCCCGGGTAACTTTCTATTTGGAGGTCAGGATTCTTAAACGGTGGGATTTTAGACAGATTGGAGTCTCCGATAATGAGCCATTTTTTTCGGACAGTCAGCTTCCATTCAACCATTTTTCTGATCGTGTTTATGTGTCTGTTAGGCCCGTCCTCCTGGGAGTCACATTGTACTCCAGAAGGTGTGTTGAGTTCAACACTTAAACGGGCCTGTGTGGCTGTCCTGAGGCTAGTGACTTTGTCGGGGCTCAGGGTAACTCTTTGTGAGCTGAAATTGCCCTGTTCGCCTTCCCCTTGGTCCTCAACAAGGATAAGGTCTGGTTCTTGTCTGACACAGGGGTTGAGACGCACGCGAGGAGTCCGTTGTTCTTTTGGGGAGGCCGGGAAATTAAACATAATGTCTGAACGGCTGTCTGAGTCCTCC
>NC_069739.1:0-17500 GCF_027358585.1 Pangasianodon hypophthalmus
AGCCTTTCAAACCTCTACAAACCTCTACGGGCACTATCAAACCTCTACACACCCTATCAAACCTCTACAGACCCTATCAAACCTCTACAAACCTCTCCAAACCCTATCAAACCTCTACAGACCCTATCAAACCTCTGCATACCTCTACAGACACTATCAAACCTCTACAAACCTTTACAGACGCTATCAAACCTCTACAAAACTCTACATACCCTATCAAACCTCTACAAACCTCTACAGACCCTATCAAACCTCTACAGACCCTATGAAACCTCTACAAACCTCTACAGACCCTATAAAACCTCTACAGACCCTATCAAACCTCTACAAACCTCTACAGACCCTATAAAACCTCTACAGACCCTATCAAACCTCTACAAAACTCTACAGACCCTATCAAACCTCTACAAACCCTATAAAACCTCTACAAACCTCTACAGACACTATCAAACCTCTACAGATCTCTACAGACCCTATCAAACCTCGACAAACCCTATCCAACCTCTACAAAACTCTACAGACCCTATCAAACCTCTACAAACCTCTACAGACCCTATAAAACCTCTACAGACCCTATAAAACCTCTACAAACCTCTACAGAAACTATCAAACCTCTACAAAACTCTACAGACCCTATGAAACCTCTACAAACCTCTACAGACCCTATCAAACCTCTACAAACCTCTACAGACCCTATAAAACCTCTACACACCCTATAAAACCTCTACAAACATCTATAGAAACTATCAAACCTCTACAAACTTCTACAGACCCTATCAAACCTCTACAAACCTCTACACACCCTATAAAACCTCTACACACCCTATCAAACCTCTACAAACGTCTACAGACCCTATCAAACCTCTACAGATCCTATCAAACCTCTACAAACCTATACAGACCCTATCAAACCTTTACAAACCTATACAGACCCTATCAAACCTCTACAAACCTCTACAGAAACTATCAAACCTCTACAAACTTCTACAGACCCTATCAAACCTCTACACACCCTATCAATCCTCTACAAACCTCTACAGAGCCTTTCAAACCTCTACAAACCTCTACAGGCACTATCAAACCTCTACAGACCCTATCAAACCTCTACAGACCCTATCAAACCTCTACAAACCTCTCCAAACCCTATCAAACCTCTACAGACCCTATCAAACCTCTGCAAACCTCTACAGACCCTATCAAACCTCTACAAACCTTTACAGACGCTATCAAACCTCTACAAAACTCTACATACCCTATCAAACCTCTACAAACCTCTACAGACCCTATCAAACCTCTACAGACCCTATGAAACCTCTACAAACCTCTACAGACCCTATAAAACCTCTACAGACCCGAGCAAACCTCTACAAACCTCTACAGACCCTATAAAACCTCTACAGACCCTATCAAACCTCTACAAAACTCTACAGACCCTATCAAACCTCTACAAACCCTATAAAACCTCTACAAACCTCTACAGACCCTATCAAACCTCTACAGACCCTATCAAACCTCGACAAACCTCTACAGACCCTATCAAACCTCGACAAACCCTATCCAACCTCTACAAAACTCTACAGACCCTATCAAACCTCTACAAACCTCTACAGACCCTATAAAACCTCTACAGACCCTATAAAACCTCTACAAACTTCTACAGAAACTATCAAACCTCTACAAAACTCTACAGACCCTATGAAACCTCTACAAACTTCTACAGACCCTATCAAACCTCTACAAACCTCTACACACCCTATAAAACCTCTACACACCCTATCAAACCTCTACACACCCTATCAAACCTCTACAAACGTCTACAGACCCTATCAAACCTCTACAGACCCTATCAAACCTCTACAAACCTATACAGACCCTATCAAACCTTTACAAACCTATACAGACCCTATCAAACCTCTACAGACCCTATGAAACCTCTACACACCCTATCAAACCTCTAGAATCCTCTACAGACCCTATCAAACCTCTACAAACCTTTACAGACCCTATCAAACCTCTACAAACCCTATCAAACCTCTACAAACCTCTACAGACCCTATAAAACCTCTACAAACCTCTACAGACCCTATAAAACCTCTACAGACCCTATCAAACCTCTACAAACCTCTACAGAAACTATCAAACCTCTACAAACTTCTACAGACCCTGTCAAACCTCCACACACCCTATCAAACCTCTTCAAACCTCTACAGACCCTATCAAACCTCTACAGACCCTATCAAACCTTTACAAACCTATACAGACCCTTTCTAACCTCTACAAACCTCTACACACCCTATCAAAACTCTACATACCCTATCAAACCTCTACACACCTCTACAGACCATATCAAAACTCTACAGACCCTATCAAACCTCTACAGACCCTATCAAACCTCTACAAACCTCTACAGACCCTATCAAACCTCTACAGACCCTATCAAACCTCTACAAACCTCTACAGACCCTATCAAACCTCTACACACCCTATCAAACCTCTATAAACCTCTACAGACCCTATCAAACCTCTATAAACATCTAAACAACCTATCACCCCCCCCAATGGATATTGTCACAAAGCAGCTTCACCGAAATATATAGACTCAGGATAAAAATTTTAAATTTATAAATTTATCTCTACACACCTCACCACACCTTACCACATTTCTACGTACCTCTACACACCTCACCACACCTGAACACACCTAAACACACCTAAACACACCTAAACAATTTAGCACACCCCTACACACTTGAACACACCTCTACACACCTCACCACACCTCTACACATCTGAAGACACCTAAACACTGTAGGATCTGAAATGAACAGGCAAGGAAAGCAAAGAAGCCATAAAGCTAGGAATCCTGCTCCCAGACTTTGCAGACCCAAGTTAATTACCACTTGTTTACTGATTGCTGGATTTCAACTGTCCTGTGAACAATCAGCAACTGATAGGACATCCCTGACCAGAGGATGAACCCTCTCAGCCAAGAGGAACCTCTGTCAAACTTGTTGATCTAGATCGCTGGCCAAGACCAGATGGCTCACCCAACATGATGCTAAAACTGATAACTACAGAAAAGGGGGGGGGGAACTCACCCAAGGACCCTCATGGAATGAGACCTTTGTTCTCCCCAGGAACACAAAGTTCACCATCCTTCACACATTCCACAGAACCCAGCTTTAACAGACTACATAAGGCTACTTTACACCTCCTATAAGGACAATGACTTTTAAGATGATGCACCATAGTTTGGAAACTTGTTGCCTCTTTTAATGTCATTCCGTATGTGTGTCATGCTTATAGCCACCAGGTCATTATAATGCTTTTTGATCGTTTAACAGACCATAGTGTTCGTGTGTGTATCAATAACAGCAGGTATGTCATGTTTGGTATGTGTGTGATCACGATTGAATTTCCTAAGGGTTGGTATAATGTAAAGTTGAGTACGATGTATTACATGCATGTCACCAAATTCCTTAACAAAGTTCTAACTTAACCTTATGCAAAGTTTGCAAAGCACATAACTCAGAGACCAGAATGTTAATTAGTGTCAGAGGAGGAGAATACAGTTTACACCTTGCCCCAAAATCATGCTGATTGGAGCAAACACTTTGGGGTCAGCCCAACTGGAAAGGGTTAAAACCCTCTGACACAAAGGAAACTCTGAGTCTCATCCTATCCATCCTTGAGAGAGTCCAACATCTTTCAAGGAGTCTCATCCACATCTTCCAAGAGTCTCATCCTATCCATCCTTGAGAGAGTCCAACACATCTTCAGAGAGCCTTTACCAACATCTCTCATCAACCAAGAGCTTTAGAAGTTCATCACAAGGAGATCACGCTTGCTCCGAGACTGCATCCAGACTGGTTCTCGCAAAGCTTCCAACTCTCGGCTTCGCACCGCTGTGAACCATTCTTCAAAGTTTTGCAACCCGCCTACGAGACTCCGCCGGGTTCGCGCCTCACTCTGTTTATCTTCCTCATTGGTCTTTCGAGACGCTACATAAGGCCAACCAGACCGCCGACCAATCAACATCGCCGGAAAATCCTTCCAAACAACAACGCAACGAGGGAATCCTGGCAACACAAACGCAAGTATAGTACCTCCAGATTCTCGCTGAACTGGTGCATTTAATACAAGTTTAAAGCCCTTCTAAACGAAGCGAATGTTAAAATAACTGATAAGTTGATGGTTCGGTCAGGTCATGGTCTGAGAAACTGCTAGTAACTTGGAATTTCATTCACTCTCTTTTCAAAGCCATTTTCACCCCTGTTTATGTGTATGTGTGTGTGTGTTAGATTAGTTTCTGTGTTTTAGAATAGTAATAAAGTCTCGTCTGATTTCATAAAGGCCAGTGTCTTGTGTCTCTGTGCTTCAAATTTATTGTCTTAAACTGCCGATCTTGTTACTGTGCTCTTAAAATAGTGTTTCACTATATTTAGGATATTATTGCCGGTGGCCACGGAGGTAATATCCCATACACAATTAATAAATACACTCATTTCAACTTATCGCTGGACGAATAGTTGATCAGCTTTTAAAATATTAAGTTTACAAATTTCCCCTTTTGAGCTGATCTGCTATTCTCCTACATATTTTGGTGGAGAATACAACAGCTTAACCTAAACAGCTAATTTCCTTACATATTGGTGGAGAATACATCAGCTTTATCTAAATGAGCTAAATTTCCCTACAACACAGTCGAACACATCCCAAGACATCTCAACACATCTGAACACACCCAAACACCCTTCAACACATCTCAACACACCTCAGAACACCCAAACACACTCACCATAATCATGCAGAGCTTGCCCTGTAATGACCTGTACTGGCCATCAAACCAAAAAACTCAGCAGGTGGGGGGGCTGCGTGGCCCTTTCGGCAACATGATCTCCAGGGGGTCTGCCCAGTAAAAGCTTGTTGTCCGGCATCGCGGTCATCCGCTGGGAAGAACAGCCTCCACCCACCTCGCAAGGCAGCAAACTCTGCTAGAGTGGCTTGGGAAACTAGGGTTAGGGTTAGGGTTAGCAGTGCTCACAAATAGCCACTGGCAGAGAGATAAGTTTTCCAACTCCACCTACATGTAAGAATCATTAAACACAAGTGGTACTTGTAAATGAATATTTATATTTTAATATTAACATGTAATGTTTAACATTTGATATTTATCATATTTAAGGCATGGTTACTCCATTACAGGGCAAGTGCAGTAAAACATTACCTGGGGGGAGGAGGGAGGGGGGAGGGGGTGTCTAAGTCTCATCCTCAGTTAGTGCTTATTAGCCCAAAAACCACTAGCATACAGGTCAGAGTTTCAATTTTATTCATTTAGCATTAACTTGGTAAAGAGGGGTAATTTTAGCATGCTTTTATTTCCTTATTGCTGCAGTGTTCAGGTGGTACTTCACAAAGCAAGCTAATAAAAGCAGGGCTCATTTTAAATAGCCTCACTTTATTTAGCGTAACAGGTTAATCCAGGCAATTCAGGTATTTTTCACAGCTCCACACATTCAATGTTACCATGTATTTCCATTGGCAAGCCAATTAGTGTGTCTGTTCACACCAGAGGTAATTTATAACAATCAATTAGAGGCAGATCTATTGTAGATTTAATTCACTATATCAGAATTCCAGTGGGTCAAGTGTTTACATACACCAAGTTGACTATCTCTCTAAGCACTCTGGAAGATTTCAGAAATTAATATAATGACTTTTAGAAGTTTCCAATTGGCCAGTTGTCATAATTAAGAGTTAATTGAGAGTGTACCTGTGGCTGTAACAGGGCCTATGTTTAGAGCCAGTGCCTTTTTTACCCTTGACACCATGGGAAAATCCAAGCAACACAACCAAGACCTCAGAAAAAAACTGTGGACATCCAAAAGTCTGGTTCCTCCTTAGGAGCAATTTCCAAACAACTGAAGGACTACAAGCATTTGTGCAAACAACTGTATGCAAATAAAAATCTCACACAGAGGCAAAAATGAACTCTCAGTGATGAATAAACCTTGGTCTGAAAGGTTCAACTGAACCCCAAGACAACAACAAAGGAATTGATGAAGGAGATGGAGGCATCAGGTACCAAACTATGTACATCCAAGAGAGTCCTATATCACTTTCAATAATGATCAGTGCTATATATGGAGGAAAAAAGGGTGAAGCTTTCACTTCATAAAATAGATGGCATCACGAGTAAGGATTATCTAGAAAGCTGGAGGAACAACTGAGTCCCTTTACCCTAGGTGCATATAAACGTTTGGCCTTAACTGTATAATATAAGGTGTGAATCGTATTGACTGAACGTGGGAAAGGGGAAGTGGTAGCTCAGTGGTTAGATGTTGGATTTCTGATCGGAAGGTTGAGAGTTAAAATCCCAGTACTGCCAAGCTGCCACTGCTGGTCCCTTGAGCAAGGCCCTTAACCCACAACTGCTCGCTTGTATATATGAGATAATTTTAAGTCGCTCTGGATAAGGGCATCTTCCAAATGCCATAAATGTAAATGAAAGAGAGATTCACACCCCAGATTACACATCGCAATCACAACACTGGGGCAAAACCTGGATAACTTTGCTTGGCTTCTTTAACCTCCACATGAGAATTTAAAGACAATTAAATACATACATGATGGGATTTTTTTCCAGTGGCCAGATAATGTTTTTCAGTAAGTTCTACAGTATAATACATAACTACACGCACACATATGCAGATTTTCTTTTTGTGTTTAATCCTCAAGATCAGATAATAACACAATAATCAGTGTAGAACAATGAAATGTGATGAATATACATGTGATCACACAACTGAGCGGCTACACGTTAACACTCCTCTAGGGTTCATTACATTCTTTCAGAAAAATCTCATCCATGTCATTGTTGTTCATGTCTACGCCCTCAGCCATGCCCTCTCGTCCATCCCCGGTCTCCACCTCCCTCTTTTACGCTTGTCCACCCACTGGCTCCGCCCCTTCTTCCATTTCATTGGTCTGAGGTGGAGGTTTTCCTGGGTGAGAAGACGAGCTCTTTAACGTCATTAGTGAGATTCTTTAGCTCGTTCAGTTCTTCAGCTGATCCTTCACTCTCTCCACTCGTCTGCTCGGCTTTCTTCCCCACCAACCGCTTCACCACCAGAGTGTGATACTGCATCAACAGCTCATACTGATCCTGACACACACACACACACACACACACACACACACACTCTGTGTACACACTTTACCGTCACAAACATCAGGTAAGTTAGTAGAGTGTGTGTGTGTGTGTGTGTGCACGTGTGTGAGAGTGTTTGTGTGTACCTGTGGGAGTTTACTCTGCAGTGTGTATATGATGCTTGACACACACCGTCCCGGAGCAAGCAGCATGCAGTGTGTGTGTTGCTGAAATAGCAGTAAAACGGTAAGATGCAGAACAAGCGCCTCGTCAACCGCCGCCTGTAACTGCTCCATCAGAGAGTGTTTATGTATGGAGAGAACCTGTCTGTAACACACAAACACACACACACACACACACAAACACACACAAACACACACATCAGAGAGTGTTTATGTATGGAGAGAACCTGTCTGTAACACACAAACACACACACACACACACATCAGAGAGTGTTTATGTATGGAGAGAACCTGTCTGTAACACACACACACACACACACACACACATCAGTGTGTTTATGTATGGAGAGAACCTGTCTGTAACACACACACACACACACACACATCAGTGTGTTTATGTATGGAGAGAACCTGTCTGTAACACACACACACACACACACACATCAGTGTGTTTATGTATGGAGAGAACCTGTCTGTAACACACACACACACACACACACACACACACACACACATCAGTGTGTTTATGTATGGAGAGAACCTGTCTGTAACACACACACACACACACAAACACACACACACACATCAGAGAGTGTTTATGTATGGAGAGAACCTGTCTGTAACACACACACACACACACCCATGAGAGTTTGTGTAGTGTATCACTGTGTGTTTGTGTTCTTACTTCTCTTTTTTCTTGTCTCCTTTCTTAAGCATAATGCCACACTCCTCAGCAGCAGCTTCCACGTTGCAGAGGAATTCCTCAATGCTCTAAAACACAGACGTAGTCAGACAGACGGACTGATGAAGAAATGGGGCAACAGTATGACATGGCCACAGTGACAGCGTGACAGTGTGATGGTGGGACTAAACCACAGTGGGACGGTGTGAGTGTGACAGAGCAACAGTGTGAGAGAGCGGCAGTGTGGAAAAGATTATTTTCAATTTGTCTTTGAAAAATTTCAGTCTGGGTTTAGATCTGGTCATAGCACAGAATCAACGATTCTTAGGATAGCCAATGACTTATTATTAAAAGTGGATTCTGGTAGCTTTAGTTCTGCTGGATCTTAGCACAGCATTTGATATGATTGATCATATTATTCTTATTGAACATCTAAGGCAGCATGTTGGCATCCAAAGAACTGCCTTAAGTTGGTTTACCTCTTATCTGCACAACAGAACATTTTCTGTCAAAATTGGAAACTTCTCGTCATCTACAGCGTCCATCACCTGCGGGATCCCTCAAGGTTCCATTTTGGGACAGTATTATTTTCATTATATATGATCCCCCTCGGTTCTAATTTGAGAAAATATGGTATTTCGTATCATTTTTATGCTGATGATACACAGATGTACCTCCCTTTGAAGTCTGGTGATGATGTATCTGTTAAATCTATTTTTGAGTGCTTGAGAGATGTAAAATTCTGGATGGACAGCAACTTTCTCCAGCTAAATGACAAAAAGATGGAGATTAGAATTCTTGGCCCTAGTAGCTGTGTAAATAATATTGCAGAGAGTCTAATTAGTCATCTAATTTGCATACCTATGTCGAAAATCTGGGTGTTATTTTTGACACAGAACTAAAGTTTGACAGGCAAATAAACTCAGTTGTAAAGAATAGTTTCTTTCAACTGCGAAATATTGCTAAACTTAAATCTGTCTTATCATTTCATAATCTGGAGAAAGTAATTCAATGCTTTTATTACATCACGCCTCGACTATTGTAATGTCTTGTGTCTGGGTGTAAGTCAGTCTTCGTTGTCACGCCTGCAAAGGGTGCAGAATGCTGCAGCAAGGTTGTTGACTAATACAAGAAAGAGGGATCATATATCTCCTATTCTGGCATCTCTACACTAGTTACGGATTCAATTTAGAATAAAGTGTAAGGTGCTGTTGTACACTTTTAAAGCTCAACATGTACTGGCAGATTATATTTCTGAGCTTATTGTTTTCTACCTAGGCAGAGTGGCAGCGTAAGGGAGCGGCAGTGTGACAGTGTGAGGGAGCGACAGTGTGAGGGAGCGACAGTGTGACAGTGTGAGGGAGCAGCAGTGTGACAGTGTGAGGGAGCGACAGTGTGACAGTGTGAGGGAGCGACAGTGTGAGGGAGCGACAGTGTGAGGGAGCGACAGTGTGACAGTGTGAGGGAGCGACAGTGTGACAGTGTGAGGGAGCGACAGTGTGAGGGAGCGACAGTGTGAGGGAGCGACAGTGTGACAGTGTGAGGGAGCGACAGTGTGACAGTGTGAGGGAGCGACAGTGTGACAGTGTGAGGGAGCGACAGCGTGACAGCGTGAGGGAGCAACAGTGTGAGGGAGCAGCAGTGTGACAGTGTGAGGGAGCAGCAGCGTGACAGTGTGACAGCGTGAGGGAGCAGCAGTGTGACAGTGTGAGAGAGCGACAGTGTGACAGTGTGAGGGAGCAGCAGTGTGAGGGAGCAGCAGTGTGACAGTGTGAGGGAGCAGCAGTGTGAGGGAGCAGCAGTGTGAGGGAGCAGCAGTGTGACAGTGTGAGGGAGCAGCAGTGTGAGGGAGCAGCAGTGTGACAGTGTGAGGGAGCGACAGTGTGACAGCGTGAGGGAGCAGCAGTGTGACAGTGTGAGGGAGCAGCAGTGTGACAGTGTGAGGGAGCAGCAGTGTGACAGTGTGAGGGAGCAGCAGTGTGACAGTGTGAGGGAGCAGCAGTGTGACAGCGTGAGGGAGCAGCAGTGTGACAGCGTGAGGGAGCAGCAGTGTGACAGCGTGAGAGAGCGACAGTGTGACAGTGTGAGAGAGCGACAGTGTGACAGTGTGAGGGAGCAGCAGTGTGACAGTGTGAGGGAGCAGCAGTGTGACAGTGTGAGGGAGCAGCAGTGTGACAGTGTGAGGGAGCAGCAGTGTGACAGTGTGAGGGAGCAGCAGTGTGAGGGAGCAGCAGTGTGACAGTGTGAGAGAGCGACAGTGTGACAGTGTGAGGGAGCAGCAGTGTGACAGCGTGAGGGAGCAGCAGTGTGACAGTGTGAGGGAGCAGCAGTGTGACAGTGTGAGGGAGCAGCAGTGTGAGGGAGCGACAGTGTGACAGTGTGAGGGAGCAGCAGTGTGAGGGAGCAGCAGTGTGACAGTGTGAGGGAGCAGCAGTGTGACAGTGTGAGGGAGCGACAGTGTGACAGTGTGAGGGAGCAGCAGTGTGACAGTGTGAGGGAGCAGCAGTGTGACAGTGTGAGGGAGCAGCAGTGTGACAGTGTGAGAGAGCGACAGTGTGACAGTGTGAGGGAGCGACAGTGTGACAGTGTGAGGGAGCGGCAGTGTGACAGTGTGAGGGAGCAGCAGTGTGACAGTGTGAGAGAGCGACAGTGTGACAGTGTGAGAGAGCGACAGTGTGACAGTGTGAGGGAGCAGCAGTGTGACAGCGTGAGGGAGCAGCAGTGTGACAGTGTGAGGGAGCAGCAGTGTGACAGTGTGAGAGAGCGACAGTGTGACAGTGTGAGGGAGCAGCAGTGTGACAGTGTGAGGGAGCGACAGTGTGACAGTGTGAGAGAGCGGCAGTGTGACAGTGTGAGGGAGCAGCAGTGTGACAGTGTGAGGGAGCAGCAGTGTGAGGGAGCAGCAGTGTGACAGCGTGAGGGAGCGACAGTGTGACAGTGTGAGGGAGCAGCAGCGTGACAGTGTGAGGGAGCAGCAGTGTGACAGTGTGAGGGAGCAGCAGCGTGACAGTGTGAGGGAGCAGCAGTGTGAGAGAGCGGCAGTGTGACAGTGTGAGGGAGCGACATTGTGACAGTGTGAGAGAGCGGCAGTGTGACAGTGTGAGGGAGCAGCAGCGTGACAGTGTGAGGGAGCAGCAGTGTGAGGGAGCAGCAGTGTGACAGCGTGAGGGAGCGACAGTGTGACAGTGTGAGGGAGCAGCAGCGTGACAGTGTGAGGGAGCAGCAGTGTGACAGTGTGAGGGAGCAGCAGCGTGACAGTGTGAGGGAGCAGCAGTGTGAGGGAGCAGCAGTGTGACAGCGTGAGGGAGCGACAGTGTGACAGTGTGAGGGAGCAGCAGCGTGACAGTGTGAGGGAGCAGCAGTGTGACAGTGTGAGAGAGCGACAGTGTGACAGTGTGAGAGAGCGACAGTGTGACAGTGTGAGGGAGCAGCAGTGTGACAGTGTGAGGGAGCAGCAGTGTGAGGGAGCAGCAGTGTGACAGCGTGAGGGAGCGACAGTGTGACAGTGTGAGGGAGCAGCAGTGTGACAGTGTGAGGGAGCAGCAGTGTGACAGTGTGAGGGAGCAGCAGTGTGACAGTGTGAGGGAGCAGCAGTGTGAGAGAGCGACAGTGTGACAGTGTGAGAGAGCGACAGTGTGACAGTGTGAGGGAGCAGCAGTGTGACAGTGTTTGGGAGCAGCAGTGTGACAGTGTGAAGGAGCGACAGTGTGACAGTGTGAAAAAGCAACAGCATGGTGGAGCCACAGCGTGTCACTGAGCGATAGTGTGACAGCGTGACAGGGCAATGAGGCAACAGTTTGACAGAGTGATGGGACAACTGAGCGACAGGGACAAAGTGTGATGGGACAAAAGCGTGACAAGGCAACAAGGTGAAAGTGTGACAGGGAGAAAGCATGACTTGGTGAAAGTTTACACTCACTCTTCCATTCAGGCTGCTGTTCAGTTTCATCAGAGGAGCTTTAATCTCATCAGGGAGCTTTGCCAGAATCTTCATCCTCATCTAGAAATCAGGGAAATACAGACGGCAGTTGTAGCAGTACAGAATCACACAGTAACAGCAAATAGCCGCAGATGAAGTAGATAAATTACATTTTGGATATTTTTTGGATTATTAAAACTTTTTAAAATGTTGCACTCTCCACAGACAGAAAAGCTAAAAGAAGGAGCAGTAACTGGTTTTAATCACATGTCAATCATATTAATGTTGAGAACAGAAGACAATTACACATGACCCCAACAGTACTGTTCTCACAGCAATGGCAGCTCCATCTCCTAAATTCCAATTTAACCTCATTCACCCTGTAACCATGGAAATAGCATTGCTGACCTCAGCAGTGATGGGGTTGGTATTGTCCATGGTGATCTTGTGATCATCTGACAAGAAGCTGATCATCGCATTGGTTAGATCAGAACAGACTGATTTCAGGATGTGTTTCACCATGTGGAGTTGAACATCATCTGCACACACACATACACACACCTGAGTAATGTTTGGGTCCCTGTTCTGGTACATGAACATTTTTGTACCTCGTGTATGTGTGTATATGTTATTGTGTGTAATACACACCTGAGAAGTGTTTGGTCCCCCGCTCTAGCGCTCGAACATTAGCGTACAAAGTGTTAATTTCCTCCTGCAGCTCTTTAGCCGTGTGTCTGCGTTTCCCTGCTGAGGTGGAGGCAGAAGTGGAGGACAGGAAAACTGAACGCACCACCTCCTTGTATGCCCGTGATAAAGGCCTGAAGGGGGACACACACACACACGAGACTGAGCAAGTACACCAGCACTTTACACGGCTGGAGGTGGGTAGGTGGGGGCATGGGTTGTGGGGGGAAGTGAATGTGATGGTGTGTGATGGCTGTAGAACAACAACCCTGACCAAAACACAAATGTGCACACTCAAACACTCACAACTGAAGAGCAACAGAAAAGATTACTCAGAGTCCTGCATATGAACACCCTGATGATGCCACTAACTCCTGAACCCTTAACCAGAGTACCAGCTTCCCACAGTCAAGCTCCAGAATACATCCATCCCAGCACAATCCTGCGGCTCTGCTCCAGGGAAGGACGGAAACACCAGCTCCCAAGTTGCAGAACACATGAAAGGTTGGAGCTTTGATACAGGTACAAATAAAGAAGTGTGCAAAAACTGGCTCCTGAGGAGCTTTAATGATGGTACCTGACAAGCTCATGTGCAATGAGCTCCAGCGTTTCCTCAGGACAGTCACACACTCGCTTCTCTAACACCTCCACAATCTCCTGAACTGACAGGAACTCCGGCTCTGCAGGCTTACCTACACACACACACACACACACAGTTATTAAAACACACAAATGAAGTGAGTGCAGTATACAGGAACACTGTAGGGTGTGTACAGTAGAGAAGGAGTATTGTGTGTGTGTGTGTGTACTTTGTGTAGTTGCAGTCTCATCATCACTCTCTTCTTCTCTCCTGTTCTTCTTCTTGGTTTTTCGAGTTTTGATCTCTCTGGCATTTCCTCCTCCGCCTGCTCTCACACTGCCACTGCCCTCTGTACACACACACACACACACACACACACACACACACACACACACAGTTGAGTCAGGTTTGTGTGTGTGTATGAGTGTGTCTCTGCCTGTAGTTCAAACAATATAATGCCGCGGTTAGCATGTAACGTTAATGCCTAATTAACCACAGACTGTTAGCATGTAGCATTAAAGGTAAAATAAATGACAGATTATTAGCATGCAGCATTAGTGCTAAATTAACTCCAGGTTTTAAGTCCACCTGTCGCTTTCTTCCTGCGTTCCTCTCGTTTGTCTCGTTTAGCGCTCGAGCTCTCGGCCATCACTGGTGCCAGTTTCACATCATCCTCTGTTAATAACAGTACAGGGTCACTCTTCACTTCCTGTATCCACACACACACACACACACACACTATCAGAGCTCTGTAGGAGGAGTGTTGACCTTTTAACCACGTCCGGTTGAGGGTACTTTTACCGTCTGAGCTTTCTGCTGCATCATGTCATCGAAAAGCGCCAGGCAGCTGCTAACGAACTTCTCGCTGACGACAGCAGTGCCAAGAACCCGAGCACTGGACTGAGCATGCACCGAGTGGATCACATGACTTATCAACGTCGCTGAATCGTCCAATGAGAGGCAGCTTGGCAACAGCAGCTGGAAGGTGGGTAGGGGAATGGGGGGACAAAGAACATATTCTCTGTAACTAATGATGTTAACTGGTTTCACTGTGACATGTTTTATTCCCACACTGTGGAGTCATATATTGGAGTGTATTGTACCTGCAAATCGATCCAGGTTTCAGAGTTGACGGCTTCCTCCACTGAGGCCTCCAGCTGATCCAATATGGCTGCTTCCACACACACCGATTGCAGGAACAACAGCTTCCTGTCCTTAAAACGCTTCTTAATGTAGTTCACTGGATCAGGAATTCCCAACCGGGACAGAGACTCAAACTCTGAGAAAACACAACAGGACTGACATCAGAACATCACACACTCCCTAACTCCTGAATCCAAACATCCTAACCTGAAATTTCTCTCTATTCCTTTATACCTTTAATACTGAATCCCTTATCCCAAATGTGCAGCTCCTTCACTCTTGTCTCACATGCCTTATTCCCAAATTCCAATCTCTTTACTCCCAAAAACCCAAATTTCTTATTTGTAAATCCGAACCCTTTATCCCTGACTGTTACCAAGGTAGGCGTTGTGTGTCAGGAAGGACTCGACCCAGGCATTCTGCGCTCTGCAGTAAACATCAGGAACAAACACGGCTTTATCCTGACGACCTCCAACTACCGAGCCAAGGACACGGCCTGAGTTCACCAACTCCTCCAGAAGAGCTATACACACACACAAACACACACACAAACACACACACAAAAAAAATACTGCATAAATGTACTGAATATAATTTTACATTTGGAAGACATCAAGATGATTAAATAACATGCCACTCTTTGGATAATATCTAATATAATGTTTCTATATTTTTTTCTCTCACATAGTACTTTTAATCAACTTGATCACACATCTTCATAGATCATAATGCTTTCAAAGCTCAAGGAACAAATACTTATATAGCTGTGGCAAAAACTGATACGAGTGGCACAAGTTACTGACGGTGAAAAACTATACAGCATGTTTATAGCGTTTCCTAAAACCAAGACATATTTTGGTCACCTGGACTTCAGTCACAGCGCTGAGCATTTGCGCTCTCTCATGAAGAAGATTGTAGTGGCCATAGAGGAGGAGATGGCAAACATAAGCTTTCCACCTTTTACCAGCAGTCTGGGCTACCTGCTGTCACAGCTATCATCTGACATCCAACCAACTCTTTAATCACTACATGATGGTGACTTTAGCCTATCATTTGGGGATGATTTTTCAGCTAATATACATGCAGCGACAGACAAGTATCTCTCAGTCACACAGCACCACAGACAACAGCGAGGACAACATGACAGACAGTACCAAGGACAGTGCCATAAAATAAATGCACATGGAGCGGTCCCATAAACACCCTATAATACACACACACACACACACACTAGAATACACACTCACGCCACAGTACACATTCACACACACTACAAGAACTGCAGCAATGAAAAGATACTCACAGTATAAGAGATTGTCTTGTAAACCATACTGACCAACCAGGTTATTCACTGGAGTCGGCCTAAAACACACACGTTAACATGTTCATGTATAGTATTCATGTAAACCATTTTAGGTAAAGAGCTGGCTAATTATTCAGAGTATGTGTGTACACTGTGTGTGTGTGTGTGTCTGTGTGTGTGTCTGTGTGTGTGTGTGTTACCTGGTGATAGAACTGAATAATCCTCGTATTTTTGCTTTCTGTCTGTTGATAAAGTTCTGGGTGAAGATCAGTCCACTGAACTGATCCATGTGACCATCAATCATCCGGCCTACCCTCGCACTGAGCTCCTGAAACACACACACACACACACACACACACACACGCACACACACACACACACACACACACGCACACAGAGCAATGAGTGCGCTGAGTGTATGACGGTGTGAGACAGTGGAACTATTAATGGAATATTTGTAGTCTAACAGGTTCTCGTTCTGTGTCTGTTTTCAAAACGAGGATCAGCACCAGTCGCCTACCGCACACCGGACCACGGCGCCAGTCGCCAACCGCACACCAAAACCACGGCGCCAGTCGCCAACCGCACACCAAACCACGGGGCCAGTCGCCTACCGCACACCAAAACCATGGCGTCAGTCGCCTACCGCACACCAAACCACGGCACCAGTCGCCTACCGCACACCAAACCACGGCGTCAGTCGCTTATCGCACACCAATCTACGGCGTCAGTCGCTTATCGCACACCAAACCACGGCGCCAGTCGCTTATCGCACACCAAACCACGGCGCCAGTCGCCTACCGCACACCAAACCAGGGCGTCAGTCGCCTACCGCACACCAATCTACGGCGTCAGTCGCTTATCGCACACCAAACCACGGCGCCAGTCGCCTACCGCACACCAAACCAGGGCGTCAGTCGCCTACCGCACACCAAACCACGGCGCCAGTCGCCTACCGCACACCAAACCACGGCGCCAGTCGCTTATCGCACACCAAACCACGGCGCCAGTCGCTTATCGCACACCAAACCACGGCGCCAGTCGCCTACCGCACACCAAACCAGGGCGTCAGTCGCCTACCGCACACCAAACCACGGCGCCAGTCGCTTATCGCACACCAAACCACGGCGCCAGTCGCTTATCGCACACCAAACCACGGCGCCAGTCGCCTACCGCACACCAAACCAGGGCGCCAGTCGCCTACCGCACACCAAACCACGGCGCCAGTCGCCTACCGCACACCAAACCACGGCGCCAGTCGCTTATCGCACACCAAACCACGGCGCCAGTCGCTTATCGCACACCAAACCACGGCGCCAGTCGCCTACCGCACACCAAACCAGGGCGTCAGTCGCCTACCGCACACCAAACCACGGCGCCAGTCGCTTATCGCACACCAAACCACGGCGCCAGTCGCTTATCGCACACCAAACCACGGCGCCAGTCGCCTACCGCACACCAAACCAGGGCGTCAGTCGCCTACCGCACACCAAACCACGGCGCCAGTCGCTTATCGCACACCAAACCACGGCGCCAGTCGCTTATCGCACACCAAACCACGGCGCCAGTCGCCTACCGCACACCAAACCAGGGCGTCAGTCGCCTACCGCACACCAAACCACGGCACCAGTCGCCTACCGCACACCAAACCAGGGCGTCAGTCGCCTACCGCACACCAAACCACGGCACCAGTCGCCTACCGCACACCAAACCAGGGCGTCAGTCGCCTACCGCACACCAAACCACGGCACCAGTCGCCTACCGCACACCAAACCACGGCGCCAGTCGCTTAGCTGGCCAGTACCTGCCAATAACCGATTAATCAACTGAAAGTTTTTAAACTTAACACTGAATGAA
>NC_069739.1:22500-30000 GCF_027358585.1 Pangasianodon hypophthalmus
ATGTATAAGTGTAATATCAGTGTGTATGAATATGTATAAGTGTAATAGGAGTGTGTATGAATATGTATAAGTGTAATAAGTGTAATAGGAGTGTGTATTTATATATATACATGAATATGTTACAGTCAGCAGTAAAGCAGTGTGCTGAGCTGAACATTTTGTCCCGTAATAAACAAATCCATTTCCGCTATATAAACTTAATGACAGTCTGTAGTGTTTATTTCTATATTGTTTGTAGAGTTTATGGAGTTTATAGAGTTAATAACACTCACCTCTGTACAGACTCTGTGAACTGAACTCTCTGAAAATCTGCCGCGAGCCGCCGGATTTCCTCCCAGTCCGCCATTTTACTGACTTTAACTCACTAAATAACTAAAATAGTCTTCCTTTATTTATTATATAATTATTCAGCTCGGCTGCGCTCATAACGGACTCACAGCTGTCTGAGCTAGGCTAGGCTAGGCTAGGCTAACTATGCTAACTGCGACCAGCCCACGTCAGCGTTCACACGGTGCAGTACGGAACGTCGGGAGGGACAAAACTCGCTGCGTTAAATCAGCGTCAGTCATCTTCAAAGCGGTTTCAAACGCCCTTGTGCACTTCCCCTAAACACTTCCCCTAAACACTTCCCCTAAACACTTTAAAGTATGTATAAGCTACATCATAAGGGTTTATATGGTGTTGTGAACGCCAATTTAATAAATAAAATCATTCCTGCGGTTTGTGATTCTGCTTGTTTACAGTGATTTCAGACACGGAGTGATAACTGTGAACTTCATTAGTAAACAAACTTTACAGAAAAATTATATAATTAATATTTACTTAAGCTCTCTGAGGCCATCTAGTGGCTGGCAGCAGCACAATTCATAACTCCGCCCATTCCCATGTTAGTGAAGGGAAAGTTACCTGATCTCCTCCGGTGTTGTCCTTATGATACATGCGTTTTATAGGAAAGATTTGGTGATGAATAAAAGGGCGTGGTTGATGAGGTGATTGGCAGTATTGGACATGACATTCGAGCCTCGTGAACACACTTTCCAACACACAGCTGAAGCTCGGAACGGTTCTGAAGCTCGGAACGTCCTGCGGTGCTTTAACAGAACCTCAGCGGGGAGCTTTTCCAGTATGATGCTCATTTTGATGTCTAGGCTGTAGCTCGCTGTACTGATACTAATTAATTATTATTTAATAACGTTTTATTTATCACTTTGAGAAAGCATTCGATGCTCAACATGGAGAAGGGGCGTGTCCATAACCAATATGGGCGGAGCTGAGAGGCAGACCCTCTGTCCAACTGCACAAACTCAGTCAAAGATGGTGGCTTTCAGTTCGACCAAAAAGTTTTCAAAACTGCACAATGGGAGTAAATATCGCCATCTTGTCCACTCATATATAGAGTCACGGGTTTATTCTCACTATCATCATCATCATCACCATCATCTGTGTTTATAGTGTTTATAGTTTCACTGTGTTTGTGCCATACAGATTCAGTTTCCCTCCATTTATGCACATTCTGTCTTTCTCTACTGAGTGAAAAAATATGTTTAAAAAGTTTTTATGTACAATATCTGAAATGAGTGTGCAGTTCCGATTCCAGTTCCGATTTTCTGTGGACTACTAGAAAAGATTCTGGTTGAGAGTGCGCTGTGCGCGGTTTGGCTGCTGCTTCTCACCTGAGCTTTTTCTTTTCTTTTCTCTATGTTTTGTATGTGCTGGTGTTTGTATGTTTGATGTTTGTTTTCTGTTTTAATGCTTTGCTGTATTTGTCCCCTCGTCCGCGGGTTGCCGGTGGTGGCAGAGCTCCAGTCCCAGCGTTGGGCGGCGGGTTTCCCCAGGCCTTCATCCACCCACGGTGACCTCCCTCTGGTCGAGGGTGGAGAGTGTGGAGGTCATTCTGAGTGTCGGGACTGCGCTGATGCGCCTGGCCTCACTTTGCGGATCTGTGGCGCGGTGCTCTGAGCGCTGTCACCCGGTGGCACTGTGGATGTACAGGCTGCGTGGGGAAATACCTGTGCACACCTTCAGTGGGACTGTGAGCAGCTACGCCACTGAAATGACATCCTGGCAGCTTTTGGAGGACTCTGTGTTTTTCTGTTCGTTTGCTTGTAATTGTAAAGCGACCTTGGCTGTGAGAAAGGTACTATATAAATGAAAATAATAATAATTAATATTAATTATTCACTACGCATACATACACAAACACACACGGGGGGAGGAGGCTGCAGTAACAGCTCGCGGCGCTGAAAGGGTTAAATTTAAACCGGAAACACCAGCTTCTGTCTTTTAATTGGTCAAACAATTAGACTCCGCCTTTTGCCAGAGCGGATTGGGTGTTGGGGAGATGTCGTCACTCCCCGGTGTGTGTGTGTGTGTGTGTGTGTGTGTGTGTGTGTGTGTGTGTGTGTGTGTGTGTGTGTGAGAGAGAGAGAGAGAGACTCGGCGGTTTGAACACAAGCGGAACTGCGTTTATCTGCTTTTATCTGTGTAACTGATTCCTAACCGCAGTTTCGGAGGTGCAGTGTGTTATTAGAGCTGATGTGTGTGCAGATGGACTTTCCTCGGAATTAAGAAGCGTGTGTGTGTGTGTGTGTGTGTGTGTGTGTGTGTGTGTGTATTCAGCGGGATGTGAGTGCATCCAACCACTAAGGTAACATTCCCTTTATTATTATTATTATTATTATTATTATTATTATTAACAGTCTTTGTATTGCACGTTTGAGACGCAAATCTAAAAGCACTTACATGTAAAAGATTAAAAATAAAGAATTGATATAATTAATAAATATTCATTAATAAAGCAGTAATGAATGAACCATAAATCTGTGAAAATTATTACACACCATGAAAAGTATGAATTTAGAAGCAGTAGTAGAGCTGTAGAGTGTGTGTTCCTGATGTTCTCCAGAGGGTAGTGATGATGTAATAACTCAGCGTTCCCCGGCGCAGCGGTGATGATGGACAGGAGGAACAGCAGTGGTGTGTGAGCTGAGTGAAGTGTTCAGGGTGGGTTATACTGCTTCAGGAGATCAGGGAGATGAAACCATGCAGAGCTTTAAATATCATGAGCAGGACTTTGTGGTCAGTGTAGCATGAAGACGACTGGAGTTTTCTCTTTTCTTGGCGAGGAATCCGTGCCGCTGTGTTCTGAACGCGCTGAAGCTTCATTACGCACGCAGCAGGACAGGAACACGCTACAACAGTCTATAGATCTATAGCTCTGAGCTCTAGAGCCCCCGAGTGAAATCAGGAACCTCGCTGGCAACCGAGAACCAACATCAGTACAATTTATCAGAAGGACGATTCTGTTCAAGATTCAAAAGATTTAAAGATTCATCATTTGTGTATATCTTTAAGGCGGTGTTGAATCAGGCTGAGCTGAGTGTAAACCGTCATCATGTCTGTGAAACACATGGACAAGCAGTGAACATGGAGAACTCGTCAGTTTATCTCGATTAAAAAAAAAATTCTACCTTTTACAGACACCTTTTTAATCCAGTGACTGTTTCAGTGTTCAAAAGTTCAAACTGACACGCAGAAGTGTGGAGAGCCAATCAGAACAGTGTAGCTACAGAAGCTATCAGATATTCTGCAGCCTGTGGGCGGAGCCTAATAAACCACTAACAGTCTGTCAGCTGAAATGTAAATTAATCATGGTGTAGGCTTGTGTGATACACAATTTTCCCTGATCGCAATTTTCCATTTTAAAATCTAAAATTGCAAGATGTGTCGCCTTTAATTAATAGAAAATTGTAATGGTTGGCAAGTTGCTGTGGCATAAGATAAAAATAAATAAAAAAAAAAACGCTTGGGGACGAGCTGTTATTGGGAAATGATCTACTTCGGAGTGATAACTCTGCTTCATCACTCCATCACTTTCATCATAGTTGATTATAATTCTATAACAGCATGACACAAAGTGTACAGGATAAGGAATAAATGCAGTATCTCTGCTCTAAATCGAATCGTTTGGGATGTATAGTATTGTGAATTAAAGGTAAATCGTGATGAATGATTTAATCGTCCAGAACCATTAGCTGAAAAAGACACAAGCATTTTCACCGTTTCAGGTTTACGGGGAGGAGGCGAGGGAGTAATAATATCACCAGCTGTGCACTCGGGAACAGGGTCATCGCTAAAACTCAGCTGGACGGTGGATTTGGAATGACTTTTATAAATACGTAGTCTAATGTCCACATGTCTGACATTTTCTCTGTGCTGCAGGAGAGGGCCGGTCCGAAACCTTCTAATCACCTTCTAATTCTATATAAATAAAATAAATGAAAAAAAAGTAAATTCTAATCACCATTAACATTATTTGTAAAGTGTAGATGTGACACTGTGTTGTAGCCCTGTTTAATCTTTTTGGGTCAATATCTTCATCCTTTTCTTCTCTTTTGAAAACCAGAAGAGCCATTTTGACCATTTTTGGGCAAATTTTTTGGTGGCATCCCTAATAAATAACATAAACTAATGTTAAATATGTACTTGTGTACACAAAATGTGTAACCGTTGTCAGGTCTGGTAACGTAATATAATTAGAGATAAATGTCATGATATTGTTGCAACGTAATATTGTGTGGGGACGAGAATATCGTTATATCACACAAGCCTAGTGGACTGTGATTGGTCAGTGGAGATAGTGATAATATGGATAATCGTAAGATAATTGTTTTTTTGACTGTTTTTTGTGTGCCAGTAAGCTGCAAAGCTCAAAGTTCAGCCTGTGTGTGTGTGTGTGTTAGGCAGAGCAAGTGCATGGAGATATGGAGATTTTAGCATGACGTGTTAACATCAGGGATTTTATCAGCTGGGATTAAACACTGTTTATCTTCTCTCTCTGCTAAAACACACACACACACACACACACACACACACCATGTTCTAATGATCTCTCCTGTGTTCAGCTCTAAGATCTGTGTGGAAATAATTTTTAAAAGGCACTATATGTAATAACATCATTATTATTATTGTTGTTAATAAGTTCTGATTTCCACTTCCTCTTCCTCCACAGTCACTTCCTGTGTGCTGACATGTTTCCGTGTTGGACAATAGAGCAGTGGTTGCCATGGTGCCCAGGACCCTGCAGGAATGCTGTTTGGTATTGCTAACGATAGACTCACCCTGCCCCGCCCACTTGCTGCCATCAGCCAATCAGACTCCATGGAAAACTCCTCCTCCTTGCCATGGTGGGAGAACAGCAGCTCATTGGTGTTCAGGACTCTCTGGGCAACGCCCACTGCACAGGTAACAGAGCAGGTATTGGTGCAGGAGGCGGGGCAGGATGTTGGTGGGCGTGTCCTGAGCGTGCCACTGCAGGTGATCTTTAGTGTGCTGATGGTGTGTGTGTTGTTGTTGGCGCTGTGTGGGAACGCAGTGGTGTGTGTGATGGTGTATCGCCGCGCCGCCATGCGCTCCGCCATCAACTTCCTGTTAGCCAACCTCGCCTTCGCCGACATGATGCTGGCAGTCACCGCTGTGCCCTTCGACCTGGTCACCATGGTGACAGCACAATGGCTGTTTAGTGCCACCCTTTGCCGGGCGTCGGCCATGCTCTTGTGGCTGTGTATGTCGGTGGGCGTGGCCATGCTGTTGGCGATCAGCGTGGATCGTTTCCTGATCATTGTGCGGAGACAGGACCGTCTCACGCCACACCGCGCCAAGATCCTCATCGCCGCCTCCTGGATCCTCGCTTTTTTCCTATCTTTCCCACTGTTGCTAGGATACCCGTCGCTGCAGGTACCCCCTAGTGCACCACAGTGTGTGCTCAGCTACTCCCCCAACAGCAGTTACCATGGATACGTGGTGATCCTAGCCCTAGTGAGCTTTTTCATGCCGTTCGCCATGATGGCGTGCGCCTTTGCCGCGATCCTGAGCTCCATTAGGCACAACGCGCTTCGGATCCGTTGTGACTCCGCCCTCTCCCTGTCTAAGCCCCGCCCCCTCCACCTGAGCGTGGATGTGGGCTTTAAAACTCGAGCGTTCTTCACCATCCTGCTGCTGTTTGTGCTGGCGTTCACCTCGCTAGCGCCCCTGGTGGTGTTCAGCCTGTGTGCGGCGTTCAGCAGTGCTGTTTATAACAGTGAAGGGTTTTTCCAGGTGAGTGCCTGGCTGCTGATCCTCAGCTTCCTGCGCCCCGCCCTCAACCCACTCATCTACTACTGCCGCATCAGGAAGTTCCGCCACGCCTGCGCCCGCTGGGTGCCCTCGCTCTGCAGGCTCCGCCCACTGCTGCCCAGCCACGCCCAGCGCAGGATCCAGCCCAGTGCCGTGTACGCCTGCAGTGAACATCGCTCCAGCATCTAACTAACACACACACACACACACACACAATACGTCTTTACTGTGCCTGTAATTCACTTTATAATTGTAAATTTAATGAAGCTGTGTGTTTGTGTGTGTTTACTGTTTTTTTTTCAGGTCTTGTGCTGTGTGTGTGTTTTTGTTGATATTAGACTGTGTGTAAATTCTGAAAATGTGCAATACTGTACTGTTTGTTTAATTTTTTCACCACAAAGATTAAATTTATAAAATCATTTTGGTGTTTATGATTCTTCACACTGTCTCTTCATCTCTGTGTTTATCACACACACAGCTGATGATGTCAGAACACTGCCATGTTAGCAGTTATGCTAAGTGTAATTTCAGTGTCACATGGCGTTTTTTTCTCAGTAATTTAGCGACACAGCTGATGTGAAATGTTGATATTGTGGATAGTTCTGTCTCGGTTCCACTCTCACTGTCTTTACACTGTCTGTATAAATTAACTCTCAGGGCTTTAACAACATGAACACACCATAAGGAAGGAGTGTTAGTGTTAAAGCTAAAGGCCACAACGTAGCACATCTCACACTCATACGGGAGTTTCTCTCCTGTCCATGTACAATCTTCCCCTGAGTTCACACACACACACACACACACACACACACACTGGGCTAAACAAGACCTGCTGAGACTAATTAATATGAAGCAGGTGAGACACAGGAGGGTCAAGGGGCGTGGCCAGAGGAGAAGTGGAGAAACCAGGGAGTAAACAGGAAACAGTTGTTTATGTAGATATTTATGTGCAGTATGTGTAGTGTATGAATAATACTTACGACAGGTTTTCAGCACCACACACACACACACACACACACACACACACTACTGACTGACCCAGCCTCTGTGTGACCCAGTGTTCAAATCCTTTATAGACATTCTGAGTTTTTATAAATCAACTCTTCAATTTGATCAAGCATTGTTTTTGTATTGTTTCTTTTTTTTTTTTTTTTTTAACAGTTTGTTAAAGCGACAGAATAATTGACACATCCACCCTGTTTGTGTTTCTGTGTTTTAGTCGTAATGAGCACACAGAGAACCTCAGTGAATCTCTCTAACACACACTGTTACTTAGCAACAGGAGCAGCACCAAAACCAGTCTATGGAGAGAATGTGTGTGTGTGTGTGTGTGTACTCATCAGCTTGATTATACGTATACACACACACTGAACACAGCTCTGTTAG
>NC_069739.1:32500-42500 GCF_027358585.1 Pangasianodon hypophthalmus
ACCCACTAAATATAACCACATTCCAACTGAATTCTTCACCAAAATGAACAAAATCATCTCCAATTACTTATCAGTCCCCAAATAAATCCCAAGGATTTTAAAGCCATCAGGGATCCAACTGCACTGTAGAGGACGTTGAGGAGGTTCCATTTCCCTCCAGTCTCCCATCAGTAATGTTGTACATCTCCCCGGTTTATACGAGCAGATGTTGCTCTTTGAAAACTGTCCAAGCAAGAAGTTAAGTTGACTATATCATCGGAATTACGAACAAAAACAGTCACATCATCAGCATAAGCTGTAAGTTTTCCTGGGTTTACATCCGGATAACCAGAAATGCCCACACCATCTAACCCTATTCCTAATAAAGTCAACAGTAATCCAGAAAGTGGCCACCGCTGGCTTACGCCTCGACTTACAGGAAAAGGTCTGATCAAGGAAACATTCATTCTAAGCGTACTGTAAATATTATTGTACGGCAGCTTAATAAGGGCCACAAAATGTCTTAAAAAGATATGAAGATGCGATCCACCTAGAGCAAAAAAAAACCTAGAGCATGTCTTTTTCCAATAGATATCAAAACTCTTACCAGAAAAAGATTGTCAAAAATTGTTTGTCTAGGAATACAATATGTCTGATCTTTAATAATAATAATAATTTTATTTTTATAATAATAATCAAGTCCTTCAAGATTTATATTATACGCATAAGAAACGTAAACATGCCCATGTACATACATAATTTATATTATTTATAGTCTGTGCTCCAAGACGACCCAAAGCAGGTTGCGTTTCATTTTCTATCTTGTTTTCTTTCTTCTTCTTTCTGTTGCACGGTGATGTGTAACTACAATAAATGAAAGTTGATGATTTTAACTGATTTGATGTAATTGATTAAATGTGTAATGACTGAGAATACACTCACTTCACCACCATCAGCCTTATTCACTACATACTGAGTTTTATTCACATCTGGTAGATATATCCTCACACACCCTCAAAACCTTTATTCTCTGTTCTAATAAAATAATAAAATCATTCCACGATTAACTCTTCATTTAAAAGGTCACATTACATTTTCATTTTGCGGAATTTTCTAAAATTAAAAACATCTTATTCTTCATTTCTTGTTCATTAAATAATTACTGCAAAATTAAGTGTTTTTGTAACTACATTCAGGAAATATCAGGACATCGTTAAACTTTTAACTTTAATCATTAAACATTTTATTTAAATGAAATATACGGGCAATTTATAACATAAAATATACAATAGATGAGCACAGAAGGGAGAAAAGAAAGGTGTGTGTGTTAGGAGTCAGTGATGCGTGTGTGTGTGTCCTCAGCTCGGGGGACTTTAATGATTTTAATGTTAAAGGGGATGAAGTAGCACGTTAGCGCGCGGGCATCGCTGGGTGTTAGCATTAGCTCCTGCGCTATCCTCTCAGCCGGCCACTCCTGAGGCGTTAGCTTGTGCTTGTTTAGCGCTGTTAGCGCCTCCACAATGGTCAGCTTCCCTTTGGGCACATCTGTGATGTCACACACTCCGGGGGGCGCCAGTGAGGCGCTGAGGGGGCGACGGTCCACCTGCTGCAACTTCCTCACACTCGCCAACGTCTGTCACACACACACACACACACACACACGTGTATTTCTCTGTTGCTGCTTTCTATAGTAACAGCTCTTTCACAGAGACTTCTGTCAAGTTTTCTGTGAGGAGAAATGTGTTTATGTAACATTTAGTAAGGAGTCTCCAGTGTCAGAGGTAAAGCTGGAACAGTTTTTCGACGTCTTCAGGACAGAGGAGTTTACGCTTCTCTGCAGTTTCTCGTCTGTTTTGTCTGATTAACTTGGAGAGAGAATAAAGTGAGGCTGGTGAGGGAACGACTGTTTATAGCTGCTATAACACACACGAGCTTCCACTCTATACACTCTGTACACAGTTCACACACACTGACGCGCTCAGATCTCAGCTCTGGAGTGTGAGGACGGACACAGGGGGGCACTTAGTTTTGGCCCATCATGCTCCAGAGCTGAGACTGAGCCTCTTTTCTAATCTATTACACACACATTTATTATATAATCTATTATAACTGTGCTGAATTAATGAATTTTATTTAATCTGACTCAGCAGTAATGCGGGTTAATAATAATCTGCACATTAACTCTGTGTGTGTGTGTGTGTGTGTGTGTGTACCGGTGTTTGTGGGTCTTTAGATTCCACATAAACTTGTCTGAGTCGATTCAGTAGCGGATCATCCTTCCTGTGGATCTCACTCACTAAAACACACACACACACACACACACACACACACACACACACACAGGTGATTATTTATTATCTAGTTGCTAATGATAGGTAAATGCCTCATGCAGCAAGTTCCAAACCGCACACTAAAGCCCTAAGCAGTGTGCACTAAGCAGTGTGCACTAACAGTGTGCACTAAGCAGTGTGCACTATCTAGCACACTAGGTAGTGTGCGGTTTAGGACGCGGCCCGGTGAGCAGGTCAGTAAACACGGATATAAACTTCATCATCATCATCATCATCATTACCGGGCGGGACGCTGTTGCTGTGATTAAACGGTACCGGATGCCGAGGCGCCGCTTCCGGTTTGCTTTTGCCGATTTCGCGATGCGCGCGAGCCTCCAGATTGAAGTTCCTGAAGAGCCGACCCACGCGCGCGCCCATGTCCGACACCTCACGAGCACCGTGTGTGTGTGTGTGTGTGTGTGTGTGTGTGTGTGTGTGTGTGTGTTCAGGACGGAGCCGGAACGGAAGCCGGTGTAGGACAAACCGCGAAGTGACACAGACTCTTGACTTGAAGTCACTTCCGGTCTTCTCAAGCAGTAAATTTAAAATAAAAGTTCCAGCACACACACACACACACACTTAAAACAATATAAACAGAGAAACAGAAATGATTATGGACCCCAGCGCTCATTATATTTTCATGAGATAATAACTCAAAGTTTCATTTGTGTCAATAAAAGGACGGAAAATTATCTCAGCAAAATGGGAGTTAAATATTATTATCACACAAACCTACAATTAGATTAAAAAAAGAATAAAATTAGTAAAATAATCACTGCAGCATTTCTAGCAGAGTGTTATTACAGTGAATTATTGTATAAATGTATTAAACAGTGAATTATCAGCTACTTATAGTGATTAGACTAACTGGAGGAGATTGTTATTAAACTTTACACAGTAGAGAGCAGTGCTGCTGAAGTGCTGCAGTAACACCCATTAACCAGCAGGTGGCAGTAAGAGTGCAGTGCTGCTGAAGTGCTGCAGTAACACTTATTAACCAGCAGGTGGCAGTAAGAGAGCAGTGCTGCTGAAGTGCTGCAGTAACACCTATTAACCAGCAGGTGGCAGTAAGAGAGCAGTGCTGCTGAAGTGCTGCAGTAACACTTATTAACCAGCAGGTGGCAGTAAGAGAGCAGTGCTGCTGAAGTGCTGCAGTAACACCCATTAACCAGCAGGTGGCAGTAAGAGAGCAGTGCTGCTGAAGTGCTGCAGTAACACTTATTAACCAGCAGGTGGCAGTAAGAGAGCAGTGCTGCTGAAGTGCTGCAGTAACACTTATTAACCAGCAGGTGGCAGTAAGAGTGCAGTGCTGCTGAAGTGCTGCAGTAACACCCATTAACCAGCAGGTGGCAGTAAGAGAGCAGTGCTGCTGAAGTGCTGCAGTAACACCCATTAACCAGCAGGTGGCAGTAAGAGTGCAGTGCTGCTGAAGTGCTGCAGTAACACCCATTAACCAGCAGGTGGCAGTAAGAGAGCAGTGCTGCTGAAGTGCTGCAGTAACACTTATTAACCAGCAGGTGGCAGTAAGAGAGCAGTGCTGCTGAAGTGCTGCAGTAACACTTATTAACCAGCAGGTGGCAGTAAGAGTGCAGTGCTGAAGTGCTGCAGTAACACTTATTAACCAGCAGGTGGCAGTAAGAGAGCAGTGCTGCTGAAGTGCTGCAGTAACACCCATTAACCAGCAGGTGGCAGTAAGAGAGCAGTGCTGCTGAAGTGCTGCAGTAACACCTATTAACCAGCAGGTGGCAGTAAGAGAGCAGTGCTGCTGAAGTGCTGCAGTAACACTTATTAACCAGCAGGTGGCAGTAAGAGAGCAGTGCTGAAGTGCTGCAGTAACACTTATTAACCAGCAGGTGGCAGTAAGAGAGCAGTGCTGCTGAAGTGCTGCAGTAACACCCATTAACCAGCAGGTGGCAGTAAGAGAGCAGTGCTGCTGAAGTGCTGCAGTAACACCCATTAACCAGCAGGTGGCAGTAAGAGAGCAGTGCTGCTGAAGTGCTGCAGTAACACCCATTAACCAGCAGGTGGCAGTAAGAGAGCAGTGCTGCTGAAGTGCTGCAGTAACACCCATTAACCAGCAGGTGGCAGTAAGAGAGCAGTGCTGCTGAAGTGCTGCAGTAACACCCATTAACCAGCAGGTGGCAGTAAGAGAGCAGTGCTGCTGAAGTGCTGCAGTAACACTTATTAACCAGCAGGTGGCAGTAAGAGTGCAGTGCTGCTGAAGTGCTGCAGTAACACTTATTAACCAGCAGGTGGCAGTAAGAGTGCAGTGCTGCTGAAGTGCTGCAGTAACACTTATTAACCAGCAGGTGGCAGTAAGAGAGCAGTGCTGCTGAAGTGCTGCAGTAACACCCATTAACCAGCAGGTGGCAGTAAGAGTGCAGTGCTGCTGAAGTGCTGCAGTAACACTTATTAACCAGCAGGTGGCAGTAAGAGAGCAGTGCTGCTGAAGTGCTGCAGTAACACCCATTAACCAGCAGGTGGCAGTAAGAGAGCAGTGCTGAAGTGCTGCAGTAACACTTATTAACCAGCAGGTGGCAGTAAGAGTGCAGTGCTGCTGAAGTGCTGCAGTAACACCCATTAACCAGCAGGTGGCAGTAAGAGAGCAGTGCTGCTGAAGTGCTGCAGTAACACTTATTAACCAGCAGGTGGCAGTAAGAGTGCAGTGCTGCTGAAGTGCTGCAGTAACACTTATTAACCAGCAGGTGGCAGTAAGAGAGCAGTGCTGCTGAAGTGCTGCAGTAACACTTATTAACCAGCAGGTGGCAGTAAGAGAGCAGTGCTGCTGAAGTGCTGCAGTAACACTTATTAACCAGCAGGTGGCAGTAAGAGTGCAGTGCTGCTGAAGTGCTGCAGTAACACCCATTAACCAGCAGGTGGCAGTAAGAGAGCAGTGCTGCTGAAGTGCTGCAGTAACACCCATTAACCAGCAGGTGGCAGTAAGAGAGCAGTGCATGCTTTGCCATCGCGATACTTTGTGCAGTATTTCTGCTGCTGTGTGCAGTATTCCCTTATTCTCCTCATATGGAACCCATAATATTTAATATTTAACCAGCATGAAACTGACTCTGATAGATGATAAAGGTAAATACAGTAATAATTTTTTTGTGTTTAATAAGAGAGGAAATCAGAGCTGAAGGTTTCGCTGCAGTTCACGCAGCAGTGTGTGTAGTGGAGACTGTGCTGATGCGGTATTCAGGATCTGCATCAGACTGATATCAGAACAAAATACTGGATCGGATATCAAAGGGAAAAAAGCAGTCTGATCAGAGACTCCACTCTCATTCAGGGGTTACAGAGAATTTCAGTGGAGTTTTTTTTTTTAGTAAATTTCCTACAGTTTAACGTGTTCCAGATTAAAGTGTGAAACTTTTCCAGTGAAACATGCTGATGGAATGTTGGAGAATTTACAGCTCAGTGTTTCCTTTAGGGAATGTTGATCCAGTTCTTCCTGATAACTTTGTTGTAATGAGTTTTTATCACGATATGTGTTTCTCTGTGGTTAAACGGAGCTAATACACTCCCTGAGCACTTTATTAGGAACACTACACTAATACTGGGTAGGGCCTCCGTCTGCTCTCAAAACAGCCTCAGTTCTTCGTAGCATGGATTCCACAAGATGTTGGAAACATTCCTTTGAGATTCTGGTCCATGTTGAGATGATCGCATCACATAATTCCTGCAGATTTTTCACGTTCATGCTGCAAATACGGGGGCAGTTGTGGCCTAATGGTCAGAGAGTCGGACTTGTAACCCGAAGGTGAACCTGAAGGTTGTGGGTTTGAGTCTCGGGTCCGGCAGGGATTGTAGGTGGGGGAGTGAATGACCAGCGCTCTCTCCCACCCTCAATACCACCACTGAGGTGAGACCCTTGAGCAAGGCACCGAACCCCCAACTGCTCCCCGGGCGCCACAGCAAAAAAGGCTGCCCACTGCTCCGTGTGTGTGTGTGTGTGTGTGTTCACTTGGATGGGTTAAATGAGTTAACCGTACTTGGCCACAAGTCACTTCACTTCACATCTCCCGTTCTGGGAAAGCCTCTGAAGAACACTGAACTCATCGTCATGTTCATGAAACCACTTTGAGACAACTTTTGCTTTGTGACGTGGCGCATTATCATGCTGGAATGATAAGCTAGAAGATGGTAAATTGTAGGCATGAAGGGATGCACATGATCAGCAACAATACTCAAATTAGCTGTGGCATTCAAGCGATGGTTGATTGGTATTAACGAGCCCAAAGTGTGCCAAGAAAACATTCTCCACACCATCACACCACCTCCACCAGCCTGGACTGGTGACACAAGGCAGGTTGGGTCCATGGATTCAAGCTGTTAGAGCCAAATTCTGACCCTACCACAAAAATTGAGATTCATCAGACCAGGCTACATTTTTCCAGTCTTCATCTGTCCAGTTGTGATGAGCCTGTGCCCACTGCAGCCTCAGCTTTCTCTTCTTGGCTGACAGAAGTGGAACCCGACGTGGTCTTCTGCTCAAGCTTCGACGCGTTGTGCATTCTGAGATGCTTTTCTGCACACCACAATTGTACAGAGTGGTTATCTGAGTTAATGTAGCCTTTCTGTCAGCTCAAACCAGTCTGGCCGTCCTCCACTGATCTCTCTCATCAACAAGGCTTTTCCGTCTGCAGAACGCAGGAGATCAGCAGTTATAGAAATACTCAAACCAGCTCGTCTGGCACCAACAATTACTCCAGGCTCAAAATCACTGAGATCACATTTTTCCCCCATTCTGATGGTTGATGTGAACGTTACCCGAAGCTTCTGGCGCGACTCTGCATGATTTTATGCATTGCACTGCTGCTACATGATTGGCTGATTAGATAATTGCATGAATGCTAATAAAGTGCTCAGTGAGTGTACTATAAACACACAATGTTTACACACATATGTTTCTGGATCTGCTTTTTAATTGCAAAGATTACAAAATAACACCGAAAAATATACACACACACATATATATAAATTTGTAATATTTATAATGTACATTCACACACTGTTCATCACATACTACTGCCCCACACTGTACCACTGCCTTCTCTCAGTCCCACAATGATGATATCATCACTATCAGGAGAAACGTCCCACAGTGATGATGTTAGCACTATCAGAAACATCCCCTAGTGATTATGTCAGCAGTGTCCGTGTGAGCAGGATGAGTAGAGGCCGAGCAGGATGAAGCTGTCAAGCAGCAGGACGCAGTAGATGCAGCGCTGCGTGTGGAGACTCGGCGCTCGCTGCAGCTGTGTGAGCAGAACCGCCAGCAGCAGAAAGAAGGCTCCGATGTTCAGAACCAGGAACACACGGATGTAGGAGACAGAGATGGACACTTCAGTCCTACCCACGGCTGCTGCAGTGTGGACTTCTTCAAACATGGGTCCTTTTATGATCCTGGCCTTCTTGCCCCTGTGTGCATCACCATCAACATCACCATTGCTCTCTCGCCTCAGCACTCCCTGCTGCTTCTCTCCAGCTTCATTCAAGCGATTTCCAGTTGCTTTCTTTGACCTCTTCACCTTCCCCGGCTTCTTAGTAACTGAGAACATCTTCTCCACAGCTGCCGCCACCTTCTTCTTCAACTTCTTCCTCTTTTCTGAGGTCTTCTTTAGTCTTTCTTTGATTTTGTGGAATCCGTCAGCATTGAGGATGCGCGTCTTTACATTGCGCTCCAGATACTGGAAGACGGGTTTGATGTGCCGGAGGTTTTGCTCCACCAGGGTAACGTAGTCCTGCACCTCCTCCAGGGGGCGCTCTTGCACCGCCGCCACCCTCTCAAACACCACCTTCTCCAACTTGTCCTTCAGCACCATGGCGAACAGGGGTTTACTGGGATTCTCTGATGTCAGGATGTGGACGGTGAAGGTGTGGTCTCGTGTAGTCAAGTGGACATCGATCCTCTCAGAGTCTCCACGCAGGCTGAAGCTGAGAACATCGATGTCCGGGCCGAAGAACACGTAGGCGATGCGGGTGTGTGGGAAGCGTAGTGACATAGTCACGTTAACGTAGTGAGAGCCATTGTAGGGGTAGCCGTGTGGGTACGACCAGTATGCTGTATCAGCTTCCCCGCTGTAGCCCGTGTCATCCCTCCACAGCATGGTGTACTCGTCCTGTCCATGCTGGACAAAGGCACCATGGACGCCATCTCTCACCATGGTGTGCTGGAAGGGGAAGTCTGTGTTGTGGAAGAAGGCGCTGATGCTGTGGGCAGGGCTTTCGGCATCCAGGTGCACATGGTCCAGGAGCAGCAGGAGGTCAGGCTGGAGAAGGACAAGGTTCCTCTGCAGGTTCTTGATCTTCAGCATTGGGCTGTACGCTGCCCGTCCCTCGCCACGGATGAACACAACACCGTGACGCTCTAGTGCCGCCTCCACACGACCCTCACAGTCTGCTGCAGCACCGTACTTATACTTCGACCACTTGGAGTCACACGTCTCAGTCACCTGACCTTCCCAGGGAGAGAAGCAGGCATGGTCATTGGAGGGAGCGAACAGAACAGCGTTGTTGAGGAGTGTGTACTTGGGGCCATACAATGCCTCAGTGATAAAGGGGAAACCTCTGGGTGCAAAAGTAAACGAGTTCTGGTCAGGCTGCTCATGTCCAGCATTGAAGTTCTTCCAGCCGCGGATCCACTCACTGTAGCGCCGCTGGTGCACGATGTCGAAGATTGTGCGGCCACCCAGTTTCCCTGACTTAAACGACAGGAAGGAATGATTCCTCCCTGCAGGCAGACCACCTCCATACGTCACCACGCCCCAGTCCTCAAAATAGTGCAGACGCGGCATTCCAAAATCCGGAGGAGGCGTGGCTTTAAGACCGGCATCATACCTGCACAAAGAGACACAGACAAAGATATGGTCAGTTGGAAATACAATCGTGTGTGTGTGTGTGTGTGTGTTTGTGTGTGTACCAGATAAACTCGGTGTGTAATGTACACCACTTCTGTCCCCGTGATGGCTGTCCCGGTCCGTCCTGCACGCGGTGGCGTCGTATCTGTTCAGCCAGGAAGTTAGCGTGGCCGTTCCTCATGATGTAGCGATCAAGGAACACCAGCTGACTCTCTGGGCCATAAAACCAGTTGTAGTTTGAGTCACCAATGGCAACATTCCTCTGGAAACCTGAACACATATAACACGTCATGTGCTGAACACCTTGCTAAAATAATTAACACTGATGTTCTACAGACTCCTTACAAGAGACAAGGACACGGATCAACACACAGCGGCGTGATGTCGAGTGTGCAACGCTCACACTAGGGCCTGGACGATATATCCAAAAAAATAAAAATAAATCACAATATTTGAATACATCTTACGAAGTGTTCCAAGTTGCTCCCGATGACAGGCTAGTGCCTTGTGTGTGTGTGTGTGTGTGTGTGTGTGTGTGTGAATGAGAATCAGTGTAAAGTGCTATGTAGAACCTCTAAGGTTCAAAGGTGCTATATAAGTGCAGACCATTTACCATCTATGTGACACTGGATAGTGTGATTATAAATAATTCCCTTCTATAACTGTAAATTATATATACTCAAAAAGTGCAATGGTGTAAACAGGAACTTGTGAGCTTATGAGTATGAGCATCAGAGTCATTTCTGAATTCATTACAGTTTTAGCTTGATTGAGTGCAAACTGTTCTTAGCAGTTGCAGTCCTAAGTCTAGGCTGAAAACATGTGAAGACA
>NC_069739.1:52500-102500 GCF_027358585.1 Pangasianodon hypophthalmus
GGGGTCATTGTCCTGTTGGAAAACAAATGATGGCCCCACTAAGTGCAAACCAGATGGGATGGCATGTCTCTGCAAAATGCTGTGGTGGCCATGCTGGTTAAGTGTGCCCTCAACAGCGTCACCAGCAAAGCACCCCCACACCATCACATCTCCTGCTCCATGCTTCACAGTGGGAACCACACATTCAGGAACCGTCCTTTCAGCCTCTCTACATCTAACAAAGACACAGCGATTAGAACCAAAAATCTCAAATTTGGACTCATCAGACCAAAGAACAGTTTTCCCCTGATCTAATGTCCATTCCTTGTGTTTCTTGGCCCAAGCAAGTCTCTTCTGCTTGTTGTTCTTCCAAAGTAATGGTTTCTTTGCCGCAATTTGACCATGAAGGCCTGACTCACGCAGTCTCCTCTGAACAGTGGATGTTGAAATATGTCTTTCACTTGAACTCCGAGAAGCATTTATGTGGGCTGTAATCTGAGGTGCTGTAAATCAGTGGTTTCTGAGGCTGGTAATTCTAATAAACTTATCCTCTGCAGCAGAGGTAGCTCTTGGGCTTCCTTTCCTGGGACGGTCCTCACGAGAGCCAGTTTCATCATAGCGTTTGATGGTTTTGGCGACTGCACTTGGGGATACATTCAAAGTTCTTGAGATTTTTCGGATTGACTGACCTTCATTCCTTAAAGTAATGATGGACTGTCTTTTCTCTTTACTTAACTGAGTGTTTCTTTCCATAATATGCTTTTGTACAGTAGCACTACTAGGGCTATTGACTCTGTACCCACCCTTCCTCTGCACAAGACAACCGATGGTCTAAAGCACATTAAGAAGGTGTCGAGAAAAATATAGAAATATCACTTATGTAGTAGCCAGTTTTAGTAGCCAGCTTTGACTATATTAGGAGACATAATTAGTTTATGGTTTGTGTGCTCTTATCAGAGGTAGAAGTCTGGTGCACAACACGCGGAGGCAGGAAGTGGCTGAGCTCAGCTGCAAGGGCAGACAATTGGTGTGACAGAAGCCACACTCAAGGTTACATCCGGTGTGTCTGTGAAACTGAGCTAAAGTAGAGTAGAGAATAAGATTAATCATAAGGCTAGCTTTAGGGCGAGATACAGTAGAAACATTATCTCTTGGTACAAGTTAATCAAGCATAAATAGTAATAATGACTACGCATAATCTAGAAAATATAAGTAGGAGGATGTAAACAAGCAGTATAAGCAAGAGCTGCTATAGTCAAGAAAAATGCATTTTAAGCAAAAATAGCCACAGCCATAAAACAGCAAAATGAGAATAAAGCAGAAGGCAGAAGGTACATCTGCGCGTTGTCGATTCGGTATAAAAAGAATGAGTACAAAATAAAGCAATAAAGCGAATAGAGGAAGCGAGGGCTTCGATATAGCAGTTTACTAACTAGGCCAGGGGTCAGGAGACATCTCAAAACAAGATGAGGAGACTGAATGTGGTGACGATGACAAAAGGTCAGTAGGGGGAGAAAAGTCAGAAGATAATGGTAAATAGTGGGAAATGGTGGAGTGTATGTAAATTAGGATAGGAGGAGTCAAAATGGTTTAAACTGAAGATAATGGGAAATTATTGACATTGGCGGACCAAAAGGGGGAGGCGCCAGCAGGCTTCTGGGTATGTATGCAAGGGAATTTGGAGGACTCGGGGCACTCAACTCTCCTGCGTGAGATTGTTGTGTCACCGCTGTGGCAGTTCACCTTCTTTGAGCTCATTGGAACGTGTTGTGTTGTTACTGCAATAAAGAAGTTTGCTTCTTCTCATCCAAAGACTGAAGACTCTTCATTAAGGTTTATTCTTTCGGTGAGTACAATAAGTGAAATATAGGTAATTGGCAGAGAGTACAGTCCACCCTCGAGTGTGTCCACTCAGAGAGGGACTCTGAGTTCCGACAAAGGCAAGAAATGTCACAGATTAACTCTTGACAAGGCACACCTGTGAACTGAAAACCAGTCCAGGTGACTACCTCGTGAATCTGATGAGAGAATGCCATGAGTGTGCCAAGCTGTCATCAAAGCTAAATATAGCTCCTTTGGACAATCTAAAGTATAAAACATATTCTGGGTTGTTTAACACTTTTTTGTTTACTACATAATAGTTTGGATGTCTTATTAATTAGTATTAATATACAATGTTGAAAATTATAAAAAATAAAGAAAAAACACTGAAGGAGATATATATATATGTATATATAACTCTTTGTCATGTTCCTCAAACCGTTCCTGAACAGTTTCTGCAGTGTGTCAGGGAGCATCATCCCGCTGAAAGAGGTCACTGCCATTAGGGAACACCGTTGCCATGAAGGGGTGTAACCTGGTCTGCAGGAATGTTTAGGTAGGTGGTACGTGTCAAAGTAACATCCACATGAAGGCCAGGACCCGAGGTTTCCCAGCAGAACATTGCCCAGACCATCACACTGTCTCCGCCAGCTTGCCTTCTTCCCATAGTGCATCCTGGTGCCATCTCTTCCCCAGGTAAGCGACACACACCCGGCCTTCCACATGATGTAAAAGAAAACGTGATTCATCAGACCAGGCCACCTTCTTCCATTGCTCCATGGTCCAGTTCTGATGCTCACGTGTCCATTGTAGGAGCTTTGGGTGGTGGACAGGGTCAGCATGGGCTCTCTGACCGCTCTGCAGCTACGCAGCTCCATACGCAGCAAGCTGCACTGCACGGTGTGTTCTGACTCCTTTCTATCAGAGCAGCTTTAACTTTTCAGCAGTTTGCGCTACAGTAGCTCTTCTGTGGGATCGGACCAGACGGACCTTCTCTCCCCACGCATCAGTGAGTCTTGGATCCTGTCGCTGGTTCACCGGTTGTCCTTCCTTGGACCACTTTTGGTAGGTACTAACCACTGCAGAACTGAGATGGTAGGGTCAGAATTTGGTGCCAACAGCATGAATCCATGGACCCAATCTGCCTTGTGTAAACAGTCCAGGCTGGTGGAGGTGGTGTAATGGTGTGGGGAATGTTTTCTTGGCACACTTTGGCCTCGTTAATACCAATCAATCATGGCTTGAATGCCACAGCCTATGTGAGTATTGTTGCTGACCATGTGCATCCCTTCATGGCCACAATTGCTAATGGCTATTTCCAGCATGATAATGCACCATGTCACAAAGCAAAAGTTGTCTCAAAGTGGTTTCAATCTGGTTTTGAACATGACAGTGAGTTCAATGTTCTTCAGTGGCTTTCCCAGCAGGGCCAGCCCAGGCTCTGTTGGTGCCCTAGGCAAGATTTTAGATTTTGATTTTAGATGTGTCACACATTTTAAGAGATAACATGATTAATGCTGATCACTGCGAGTCCACTGAGAGTCTCTTGGGCCAAGTCTCTTGGTAAACCTCAAGTATATTTTAATTAGCTTGAGCTTTGAAAAGCTCCTCTCCACAGCTGCCACGGTTACCGGGATAGCCACAGATATCCTCAGTGCCTCTCATATGTTTGGGTACATTTATGCAAAAAGTCAAGAATATCCATGGGGGACATGTTGGTTGATCGTAAGTCTGGGAAGCTGGGAAGAGCCCACACGTGAGCTATATTCAAACCCAAATAAAGAAGTCTTGCACTGAGAGGCTTCTTTCTGGCCACTCTGCCATAAAGCCCAGATTGGTGGAGTGTTGCAGTGATGGTTGACCTTCTGCAAGTTAATCCATCTCCACACATGATCTCTGGAGCTCAACCAGAGTGACCATCAGGTTCTTGGTCAACTGTCTTTGCTCTGATATGCATTTAAAGCTGTTAGACCTTATATAGACAGGAGTGTACCTTTCCAAATCATGTCCAATCAGTTGAATTTGCCACAGGTGGACTCCAATCAAAGTGTAGAAACATCTCAAAGATGATCCACATAAATAGGATGCACTTGAGCTACAGTGCATTCAGAAAGTATTCCGTCCCCTAAATTTTTTTTTCACATTTTATGTTGCAGCCTTACGCTAAAATGCTTTAATTTTTTTCACATCAATGTACACTCCATACCCCATAATGACAAGGCATAAACTAGATTTGTGATAACTTTGCAAATTTATTAAAAAGAAAAAAAACTGAAAAATCACATTGACATAAGTATTCAGACTCTTTGCTATGACACTTGAAATTTAGCTCAGGTGCATATAAAGGCCAAACCACAAGATGCAAACCGCTCATCAGCAGTAAGAATTGGAAGGCCAGATTGGAATTCCCAAAGACATACAGAGATGAACCAAAAAACTTCAAGAACCAAGATTAACCTCTACCAAAGTGATGGAAATGTGGAGAAAGAAAGGATCTACTCATGATCCAAAACATACGAGCTCATGGGTGAAGCATGGTGGAGGTAGTGTCATGGCTTGGGCTTGCATGGCTGCTTCTGGAACAGACTCACTAATCTTTATTGATGATGGAGCTCATGATGGTAGCAGCAGAATGAATTCAGAAGCTACAGAAACATTCTGTCTGCCAATGTACAGAGAAATGCATCTAATTGGGAGAAACACACTGCCAACTCAACAAAGCACTTCATCAGGGGAAAGTGGAAGGTTTTAGACTGGACAAGTCCATCAGCAGACCTTAACCCAACTGAGCAGCATTTCACCTCCTGAAGAGGAGACTGAAGGGAGAAACCCCCCAAAACTAACAACAACTGAAAGAAGCTGCTGCTGCAAGCCTGGAAAAGCAGCACAGAAGAAGAATGCAGCAGTTTGGTGACGTCAGTGGATCACCGGCTTGATGTAGTTATTGCAAGCGAGGGATATGCAGCCAAATATTTACTTTAAAATGATCTGTTCCAATACTTTTGGGGGTTTCTGCCACCAAAGGTGCCATGTTCTAAGTTGGTTACCAAGTCTAGATGTAAATATGAGGAAATGAAAGCTGAAATTCTGATCTATTGTCTCATATTCATCTTTTGATCTCAAACACAATTGTCTTCAGTGTAAAGCAAAAACAAATCCTTGCTGTTCCAGTACTTTCAGAGGAGAAATGTATACAAAATATAATTAAACATAAATCAAATATATATCTAAAGTGTGTGTGTCTGTATGTTAAGAAGAAGAAAAAGAAGGAGAATAAAAATACATACATAAACAGGAATTGATACAGGAACAATTAAAGAGATATAACAATAATATAAATTGTAACGTATTAATATTAAAATGAATCCTCTATCACTATAAATCTGGTAAATGTGCAAAAACCTGCAAAATCTGTAACACTGTAATACTATAAACCTGTATCACTATAACACTGTATACTTGTAAAATTATAAACGTAAAATGTGTGTGCATTGTGCCCTGTAACACTGTAAACCTTTAACACTGTAGATCTGTAACTGTGGCAGTGGGGGCGTGGTCGAGCATCAGCTGGGGATGGAGAGGAGGCGGGAGGAACTGGCAGTGATGCCCATAACTGGTGAGAGTGAGAGTGATATAGCTGGCAGAGCTTGCGAGACGTGCGCACACACACACACACACACACACACACACACACACCCATACACAAGCTGTAACACTATGAACCTGTAACACTATAAATCTCTAGCACTGTAAACCTGCAGAATAGTGTTCAGTCAGGACATCTTCTGTCTACTTTTCTTACATAGTTTTCCTCACAGAGTGAGTGTGTGTGTGTGTGTGTGTGTGTGCACGTTTGTGTGTAAGCGCCAAATGTCAGTCAGTGTTCTTGGTAATTAATCTTGAATCACTGAGACTGATTCAGATCCATAGAATCAGATTCAGAATACTGTGATTCAGATACCGATTCAGATTCACACCGATTGGAGGAGGGATGCAGTAACAGAAAAGTGCAAAAGTGAAATGTTTTGAATCATTTAACTCTTCATGATCAGATAAATAGTGAATCTTTACTGTGAACAAAACCACAATAATGCACACAATAAACACACACTAATGAACAGACGAACAAGTGTGTTTGAGAACGCCTTTATTCACCTGTGTTTATGTAGACGTGGCTGAACAAACCAACACACACCACTGACGATCACAACACCGCAAGGGGTCAAAAATTCACAACATTTGATGTTTATCTTTACACACACACACACACACACACACACACTGCTTCAGTTAGAAAATAAACACCAACACTAACAAAACACTTTAGACAATATAACACTTAATGATTCTAATGTAATGGACAACACAGTTTTCACAGAATAATAGAATAAATCAAGCACACACACACACACACACACATACACATTCAGTGTGTCTACAGTATGGTGGTTTACTGGCACTGTGAATGAAAAATGACAACTATACAGTTACACTCAACAGTAACACTACATATACACACAAACACACACACACTCCATTGGATAGCTCAGGACTCCGCCCTCTTCAGTACCGAATGGGGGGGTGATGGGTAATAACCCGTCGTGCAGGACTGAGCCCCGGAGAAACGCTTAAACTGGAAATTCAGAGGAAGAGCTGAGGACACACACACACACACACACACACAAGCATTTATATTTAAAACAGAATATTAGTGCTAATTTCCCAAATGTGTAAATAACATCAACTCTAACATCACAAAGTGTGTGTGTGTGTGTGTGTGTGTGTGTATATACACCTTTACCTGCTATACTCTCCACACTGGGTATAGCCACACTGCTATATTTGTGGATGCAGCTGCAGCACCACGTCAGTGTGTGACGTTCCTGTCCAGCTTCATCAGTCTGTAAGTCCACAAAATATGAGCCCCACTGCTGAGACACAGCCGAGGGGGCCTTCATACACTCCTGCACACACACACACACACACACACACACACACACACACACACTAAATAGTGAGTACTACAGGAGGCATATTATTTTTATACACTCTGTAGTGGAGTAGAATGGTGATTTGGGACACAGCCTAGCTAAGATGACTTACCTCAAACTTTCCCTTCTTCTCTGCAGGACCCTGATTGTAGGTGGAGCTCTGATTGTAGGCGGGGCTCTGATTGTAGGCGGGGCTCTGATTGTAGGCGGGGCTCTGATTGTAGGTGGAGCTCTGGTGTTTCTCTGTGGCCATACCCTCTGCCTCCATCTCCTCGAGTATCATAACAGTCTCCCATTTCGCAAAAGTGAACGCTGGAAACATGTCAGAGCGCATACTGTCCCCGAAATACACCACCTACATACACACACACACACACACACACACATCTGACTGATGCAGGGAAAAATGTGTGTGTGTATGTGTGTTTATGTAGTGTAGATGCTGCTGGAGCTGAGTTTATTTCCCAGCAGCCCCTGCTGCATGACTCAGACATCAGTGAGACATACATACGATCAAAAAACACACACATACATTCATATACAATCACACTTGAAGAAGTAAGACAAAAACCTCTCTCTCTCTCTAACACACACACACACACACACACACACACACCTTGGGCTGCTGTTTGCTGGTTAGAGATTTGAGCAGATTGTGCAGGTGTGGCCAGTTTCCCTGAGAGAACCAACCACGCTTCTCCACACAGGACAGCCCCGTCCCACTCTCCACATCATTCACTGCACAGAGAGATAGATTTGGGAAGAGAGAGAGAGTGTAAATGTATGTGTGTGTGTGTGTGTGTGTGTGTGTGTGTGTGTGTGTGTGTGTGTCTCACCAAGGGTCCTGAAGGGTCTCTGGTGTGGTATTAGAGAGAAGAATCCTGGCTTCAGAGCATTGGTGATGATCACATCAAAAAGATCCTCAAAATCCTTCCTGCATACACACAAATAGACACACATACACACACACACACACACACAATATTACTAATAATATGATAAAGTGGAGATGATGAAGCAGAGATGATATTTGCATCCCCTCAGGACACTGTGAGCAAAATCGAAATTTTTCAGTGCCTTTGTGGATCTTTCCAAAATTCTCTGGCAGGTTGGTCTGCTCTTTGTCTCACCAAGAACTTTTCCAACACCTTGCGTGCTTTTTTCATAATAAAACAACAGATCAGGTGATTGTTGTTCAGAACTCTTAGCCTTTTTCAGTGATTTATGATGTCAGACAGATTTCACTCGCACCAGCCCTCAGCCCTCATCTTCCTTTTCTGCATCACTAACTCATTAGACTACAAGCTGGATGGAAACTTTTTAACAGCAGGAGATTCAAAACCTCCACAAAGCTCAAGACTGAAAACATCCCTTAGCTAAAACATGCTGATGACTCGCACATCTAAAGCTCTTTATCCAGGAGATAGAGATTCTGTACCAGTGGCTGAAGAACCCCTAGTTAGAATGTTCCTCATTTTCCATCTCTGATCCTCCAGTCACAGGAACACACACTTCAGATATTTCAGCAGCTTCTCAGAAGATAGTGTGATATTGTCTATGACATCCAGAATCAGATAAAGAGCTAATCAAACCCAGCATCTTGTCCATGCAGAAGATAACAAACATATTCCTCAGACAGAGGAGTCAGATCAGGAAAATACTGAATGATCAGATGATTTGAAGACCAGGGTGAGAGATCAGCAGTTTGACATCAATTACAAACATACCTTAAGTACGTATGTATAGTAAGTTTTTCTGAGCATCTTGGAGAATCTTCCACAGTTCTTCTGATGATTTTGTCACTAATTTGATCAACAATATATAAAACCCATGCCCTGTGTGTGTGTGTGTGTGTGTCTGTGTGTGTTTGTGTGTGTGTGTGTGTGTGTGTGTGAAAAAGACAGACTCACCCCAGGATGTGTTCACACACCAGTCTGCAGTAGTCAGAGTGTGAGCTGGTGATGAGCAGCAGGACTTTCCCACTCTCTTTCAGGTTCCTCAGCCACTGACACACTGATTCAGGACATGACTGTAGATATCGCTCGGGATCACGCTTCACACTTGGGAAGTACCACCCAGAGTCCTCTATAAACACACACACACACACACACACACACACTTGAGGTATAACTGTTAGTTCAGAATGCAGCAGCGAGAGTCCTTACTAGAACCAGAAGATATGACCACATCACCCCTATCTTATCCACACTGCATTGGCTCCCAATCACATTTCGTATTGATTATAAAATACTACTATTGACCTATAAAGCACTAAATGGTCTCGCGGCTCAGGACCTGAGCAAACTTTTGGTCTTTTATGATCAGCTACACCTACTCAGATCAAAAGGTGCAGGCTATTTGTTGGTATCTTGAATAGTGCGGGCTACAGCTGGGGGTAGAGCTTTCTCTTACAAACCCCACAGTTATGGAACAGCCTTCCACTTAGTGTTCGGGGCTCAGACACAGTCTCAGTGTTTAAGTCTCGGCTGAAAACATATTTGTTTAGTCAAGCCTTTTGTGAATAGTTTTCTTAGGTACAGAAGCAGGTCTGGAGGGTTCACAGGCATAGAGTGTTGTGGAGAACTGGGATGTTTGGATGCTGTCGCCCCCCCCACTCTCACACGTTCACTCAGGTGTGTTGACGGTGGAGTGGCTGCTGCTTTATGTCCCAGGACTCCCTCATGTCTGTGTTAGCTTCTGGCTCTCCCTTTTAGTTATGCTGTCATAGCTAGTCTTGCCGGAGTCCCTGCTTGCACTCTGCACGCAATCTTCTTAAACCATTAGAGGACAAGAGCCTACCTAATAATCTGTGTTCTGCCTCTCTCTCCTCCTGCTGCCTGCTGAGATACCAATGACCCTGGAGCTTTCTTCACCTGAGAAACACTCACTGCTGCTCAGAATGGCCTCACATGGACAGCCTAAATTTTGCTGTGAGACGGTTGTGGATGGTACCACACTGTTGCGTCAGAAGGCAGAGCAGTGTGGTTGCTGAGATGGAACCTGTGAGGGTGTGTTTCCGGGGGGAACAATAAAAATGGTGCACCTCTAAGGTCTTCATTGACAAAGGAAGGACTTTCACCCATTCAGCTCAAATTCAACCCTGAAGACGCAACTGGTATGAACATTGTTAACATTTTCATCTGTGTTAATGTCAAGTATTAACTTTGAAGTTGGGAAATGTCAGCATTGTGTTTAAATTATGTGGATTTTGTTTGATGGAATTTGTTAGAGTTGATTGATGCTAAGTTTGATGTTTGATTTATGTTGATGTTGAATTCAATGAAATGTGAAATATTAATTTAAATATCTTTATTTATATTAATGTATATATTGTGATTGTATCTATTTTTAAAGCTTATCAACCTGCTTCTTCTACTACTGCTTTGCTAAGCCTTTGCAAGGAGAAGAAAAATAAAAAACAGTAAAGATGAGCTGTCCTTTTGCGTCCTTCAAAACTTAAAAGCCATTTATCAAGTTCGGGCAGAGCTGAATGGGAAAACCTAAAAAACTTGACACACATGGATACCCTAAAGATGATTATGGATATTCTTACCTGGTTAGCTTAAAGATTGCACTTACTGAAAACAGTTTACACTCAAGTCTCATTCATAATTCAGTGGATAATTCACTTGGATACTATAGACTTAAAGCAAAAAACACTAATGAAATAACTCTAATGCTGCCTGACTCTGTGGTATACAGTTGTGGAGGAATAATGACTCAATCTCACTATCTGGTGTCACCCAGAAGAGTCTCATTCCTCTCAAGGTTTCTTCCTCATGCTGACTCAGGGAGTTTTTCCTTGCCACTGTTGCCTTGAACTTGTTCATTAGGGATAAATCTACATCTATATATGGATTTCTGTAAAGCTGCTTTGTGAAAGAGCAGCAGCACTAAACTAAACAAAGTCAGTATTTTGACTTTGTCACTAATTTGATCAACATTCTATTAAACCGATGCCCTGTGTGTGCGCGCGTGTGTGCGCGCGCGTGTGTGCGTGTGTGAGTGTGTGTGTCTGTGTGTGTGTCCTCTGCTGAAGAATTTTCTGCTATATTATCTGACTCCTTCTGCAGATGTCCTGAAGTGTAGAATGTGGAGTCCAAAAGCTGCATATTTCTCCACTCTCTTCTCACACACACACACACACACACACACACACACACACACACACACACACTGAGCCATCTCATCAAAATGCAGAGCATCATAAACAGACCCTTAATGGAGTATAATAGTTGAGTGTGTGTCGCCACCATGTGGTGGTGAAAGACAACTGCAGCCCGGCCAGCAACAATATAATGTAATATGTTGTTGTTCTTTCGGCTGCTCCCCGTAGGGGTCGCCACAGCGCGTCATTGGTCCGCATGTTAGATTTGACACAGGATGTACACTGGATGCCCTTCCTGACACAACCCTCCCATTTTATCCGGGCTTGGGACCAGCACTGAGAACACACTCCTGTGGCTGGGTTGGTTCCCTGCCTGGGAATCGAACCCGGCCCGCAGCAACGAGAGCGTGAGATCCTTAGCCATGAGATATATTATATTATATTATATTATATTATATTATATTATATTATATTATAATTCTGTTTATTAATAACAGTCACAAAAAAACTAACAAAAACACTCAAGGGGGACCTCTAGTGGTCAGGACAAAGCCATAATACTGACAACAGTCTAATGGTATCACTGGTGTGACATCATAAACCTTCAGTATAACTGACAACAACAAGCAACAACAGCTGTCTCCACCGACACACTGGCAGTAGAATGGGTTGTACTGAAGAGCTCAGTGACTTTAAATGCTGTCATAAGATGTCATCATTGGCACAAGTCAGTTTGTGAAATTTCTGCCTTGCTAGACCTGCTCTGGTCAAATGCAAGTGCTATTATTCTGAAATGGAAGCGTCTAGGAGCAACAACAGATCAGCCACGAATCGTTAGACCACGCAAACTCACAGAGTGCTGAAGCATGGAGCATGTAAAAATCACCTATCCTCTGTTACATCACTCACTACAGAGCTCCAAACTGCCTCCAAACAAGAACTGTGCATCAGGAACTTCATGAAATGGGTTTCATGGCCGAGCTGCACACAAGCCTAGGATCACTGTGCACAATGCCGAGCGTGAGCTGGAGTGGGGTAAAGCACTGAAACTGGACTCTGGAGCAGTGGAAACGTCTTCTCTGGAGCGAAGACTCACGCTTCCCTATCTGGCAGTCTGATGGATGAATCTGCTGGATTCCAGGAGAATGCTATGTACAGAGTGCTTACAGTAAAGTGTGGAGGAGAGATAATGGTCTGGGGCTGTTTATCAGGGTTTAGGCCCCTTAGATCCAGTGATGGATAATGTTCATGTTAATGCTACATAATACAAAGACATTTTACACAAATGTGTGCTTCCAACTTTGTGGCAACAGTTTGGGGAAGAACTTTTCCTGTTCCAGCATGACGATGCCCCTGTGCACAAAGCGAGCTCCATGTTGGAGTGGAAGAACTCGAGTGTCCTGCACAGAGCCCTGACCTCAACCCCACTGAACACCTTTGCGATGAACTGGAACACCGACTGAACCCCAGACCTCCTCGACATCCCAACATCAGCGCCTGACCTCACTAATGCTCTTGTAGCTGAATGAACACAAATCCCCACAGCCACGCTCCAACATCTAGTGGAAAGCTTCCCAGAAGAGTGGAGCTCATTATAACAGCAAACACACGGGAATAAACCTGGAATGAGACGTTCAACACGTACATATGGGTGTGATGGTCAGGGGTGCACATACTTTTGGTCTTACAGTGTACACTAACCTGTCTCACTAACACTAATCTGTCTCACTCACACTAACCTGTCTCACTAACACTAATCTGTCTCACTAACACAAGCCTGTCTCACTAACACTAATCTGTCTCACTCACACTAGCCTGTCTCACTCACACAAGCCTGTCTCACTCACACTAACCTGTCTCACTCACACAAGCCTGTCTCACTCACACTAACCTGTCTCACTCACACTAACCTGTCTCACTCACACAAGCCTGTCTCACTCACACTAACCTGTCTCACTCACACAAGCCTGTCTCACTCACACTAACCTGTCTCACTCACACTAACCTGTCTCACTCACACAAGCCTGTCTCACTCACACTAACCTGTCTCACTCACACAAGCCTGTCTCACTCACACTAACCTGTCTCACCCACACTAACCTGTCTCACTCACACTCACACTAACCTGTCTCACTCACACTAGCCTGTCTCACTCACACTAACCTGTCTCACTCACACAAGCCTGTCTCACTCACACTAGCCTGTCTCACTCACACTAGCCTGTCTCACTCACACTAACCTGTCTCACTCACACTAACCTGTCTCACTCACACAAGCCTGTCTCACTCACACTAGCCTGTCTCACTCACACTAACCTGTCTCACTCACACTGTGCCTCCACTTCACTCCAGTCAGGCAGAGGAAGCAGCAGGGGGTGCTCCAGTTAAAAAACTCATTCTGTCAGAATCTGTGTGTGTGTGTGTGTGTGTATGTGATGTTATCTGTGTGCGTGCGTTAGTGTTGAGGTCAGTACAGAGTGAACAGGTTCCAGTAATGAGTGGAGTGTAATGAGACTCGGTGTAATTTCCTCAGTTTCAGCTCTAAACACTGTGAAATGTGTAGAGTATGGAGATTTAAACAGAGCTGCGACCTCCATCTGAACCACACCATCTCCATGTCTACACCATGTACACACATCAATGACTGAGAGAGAGACAGAGAGACAGAGAAAGAGAGACAGCTCCACATCTACACCTACACATCACCTACACACATCAGAGAGAGAGAGAGAGAGAGAGAGAAAGAGAGACAGCTCCACATCTACACCTACACATCACCTACACACATCAGAGAGAGAGAGAGAGAGAGAGAGAGAGAGAGACAGCTCCACATCTACACCTACACATCACCTACACACATCAGAGAGAGAGAGAGAGAGAGAGAGAGAGAGAGAGAGAGAGAGAGAGACAGCTCCACATCTACACCTGCACAACACCTACACACATCAGAGAGAGAGAGAGAGAGAGAGAGAGAGAGAGAGAGAGGTATCCTGAGAGAGAGAGAGAGAGAGAGGTATCCTGAGAGAGAGAGAGAGAGAGAGGGAGACACAGGTATCCTAAGAGAGAGAGAGAGAGAGAGACAGGTATCCTGAGAGAGCGAGAGAGAGAGAGAGAGACAGGTATCCTGAGAGAGAGAGAGAGAGAGAGAGAGACACAGCTCCACATCTACACCTACATAATAACCTACACACATCAATGACTGAGAGTGAGAGTGTGAGAAGAGTGTATCTGGAGCACTGGGACAGTCAGAACCCAAACCCAGTCCATATCACACTGCTATCGGCCCTAAACAGAGAGTATGAACTGGCAGAGTGTCTCTTCACCGTCAGAGATAGAGCAGAGTCAGATCATGACCAGGTACAGGCTGAGTGAGCACAGTCTCGCCGTGGAGAAGGGCCGGCACAGGAGACGCTGGTGCACAGGAGACGCTGGTGCGCAGGAGACGCTGGTGCGCAGGAGAACCTGGTGCGCAGGAGACGCTGGTGCGCAGGAGACGCTGGTGCGCAGGAGACGCTGGTGCACATTTTTGGAGAAGGAAACACTGCAGCCTTCGCTGTACAGTGTGCGACCAATCGAGGGACAGCGAGACACCAAGTGTCCTGTAACACCCTCAATATACACTAGATGCTATATGTTCATATATTTACCTGTCAGTTTTTTTGTTGTTGTTTGCTTGTTATGTTTTTTGTTTATTTTGTTTACGTTTTTGCATAAATGCAGATATATGTGTAATATTTGTATAACTTTTAGTTTAATCTACCTGCACTATTCGCTTTGGCAACAATGTGATTTATAACATTCATGCCAATGAAGTACTGATGACCTGAACTGAACTGAGAGAGCGTTATACAGAGAGAGAGACAGGTCTGTAATGTTGCATGCCACAGAAACATTGAGTTTGTAGGGAAATAAACACACACCAAATAAACCACCCTGCACTAACACACACACACACATACAAAAACACATTTAAGGTTCAAAGGCTGTGTTAAAGATCTGCTAAAATTGTGTACAATGATGCTCCAAACAAGTTCAAAGAGAACATCAAAATTATTTACATTAACACACGACACACTTATGTTTACACGCACGCACACACACGCACAGCCATGCAAGCACACACACTGAGCCATTTACTGCTTTAACCAGAGACACACGGCGCTGATCACGGGTCAGTGTTCCGTCATTTACTGCTTTAACCAGAGACACACGGCGCTGATCACGGGTCAGTGTTCCGTCATTTACTGCTTTAACCAGAGACACACGGCGCTGATCACGGGTCAGTGTTCCGTCATTTACTGCTTTAACCAGAGACACACGGCGCTGATCACGGGTCGGTGTTCCGTCATTTACTACTTTAACCAGAGACACACGGCGCTGATCACGGGTCGGTGTTCCGTCATTTACTGCTTTAACCAGAGACACACGGCGCTGATCACGGGTCGGTGTTCCGTCATTTACTGCTTTAACCAGAGACACACGGCGCTGATCACGGGTCAGTGTTCCGTCATTTACTGCTTTAACCAGAGACACACGGCGCTGATCACGGGTCAGTGTTCCGTCATTTACTACTTTAACCAGAGACACACGGCGCTGATCACGGGTCGGTGTTCCGTCATTTACTGCTTTAACCAGAGACACACGGCGCTGATCACGGGTCGGTGTTCCGTCATTTACTGCTTTAACCAGCCGCACAGAGACACACGGCGCTGATCTCACTGTCTGTTAGAGAGTGTGCTGTCAGATATACTGTATGAAGATACATTTGTGTGTGTGTGTGTGTGTGTGTGTGTGTAGTTTACAGTTGCTGGAGTTTCCAGGGTAAAAATCACACAACTTATAAAACCCATACTGAGTGAGTGATGACATCAACACCCATGTAAAACACATTTACATAAACACACATGAATGAAAATACACTGCTGTGAAAATAAAGTTTCCATGGCAACGCACACACACGACAAAATCACTGCCAGCTCATAAAAAAGAAAACATTAAAAAACATTTTTACTACAGTGTCAGCCATTTACCCATAATGCACTTTGTTCTGGTGTGTGTGTTTCTGTGGCTATTACCCATAATGCAGTGTGTGTGTGTGTGTGTGTGTGTGTGTGTGTGTGTGTGTGTGTGTGTGTGTGTGTGTAAAGTTAAAGCTGTGTTATCTGGAACATACAATTCTGTGCAAAAGTCTTAGACACATGTAAAGAAATGCTGTAGAGCAAAGACACCTTCAAAAATAATGAAATTAAATGTTTCTACATTAAATAAATCCTATAAAGAGCAGTAAACAGTAATAAATGAAACAAAGTCAGTATTTAATGTGACGATCCTTCACTTTAAATAAATAAAGCAGTATCTGAGGTGCAGTGTGTGCAGTTTTATAAGGAAATGAGCTGGAAGTGTTACTGAGCATCTTGCAGAAGCAGCCACAGTTCTTCTGGAGACTTTGACTGTCGACTCGCTTCTTATTTCTGCAGCGAAACCCAGCAGCCTTCATTATGTTTTTATCTGAAAAGTGTCTCTTATGGAATCTGCTGCTTTCTTTACTGACATACAAACATTTTTCTGTAACGTTTCATTTTGTGCTGGAAAACTAATGTTTGGAATCTAAAATGTTTTTGTACTGAATCAATAATGTAGAAGTCAGAAAATAAACATCTATAACAAAGTTTGTACTAAAATGGGGGGAAGGGGGTGCCAAGACTTTTGCACAGTACTGAGGATTCAGTGTGCTGCTATAAACAGCAGTGCATTGTGGGTAATGCTGACTCGTTGTGGGTAATGAGACAGGCGTGTTCACAACATAATTAACAATCTGCCACATCAAAGAACTTCTAACAGACAGTAAACACTGACTTACACAACGCAGACAGAGATAACACTGTGTACACTACGATTATACACACACACACGCACACACACACACACACACACACACACACACGCACACACACACACACACTCGCATTTTCCCTACATGAACACCGAGTGTGAGGAGAATGTACAGCAGTCAAACGCAACTGCACTTCTTATTATTTCTATGCAAATTGTCCGCTTCATTAGGAACACCTGTCCCAGCACTAGGATGGAGAAGTGTGATGTGACTCTGAGAGAACTTTCTCTTCGCTTCTCTCGGTAAACATCAGACCCGAGTACCTTAAGACCTGAGAGCTCCATGCCCTCAGCCTGCGATCCTCTACTGACAGCCTCCAGCCCCAAACACACCATAACACAAAGATCTCAGTCCGGGGGAACAGCTTCAGGACGTGGTGGGGTTTCAGGAGAAATGTTCCTGCATTACACCATGAAGAACTTGAGATGTTCTGGAGACAAAAGAAAGTCGAACCCTTGACAAGAACGCAGTCATGAGCGTTTATTCAGGTGTTTAAATGGAACTGGTTTATTTGTGATTTGAACATCGGAAGTCCAAATACACTCAGCGCACAACTGGTTAAAGTCACAAGAACACTGTTGCTAGGCAACTGGGAAATGCGGACACTGAAGATGGAAGCTAGCTAAATATAAATGCTAATATTTTAGCAAGCTAGCATGTAGCGGTTAAGTGTTTTATACAGACAAATTTAAGAAACTGTGAGTGTGGAAATGAGACAGAACCATCCGGAACATCAACATTTCCCTCAGATGCGTCAGTAAAATACAGATTAAACACTCGGGATGACTAAAATTAGCATCAACTGCTAACACGGTTAATGTGAGGTCTGCTATATTGAGGAACATCATGACCTATGAGGAATGGCGGTGGCTGTGGGGGCGTGGCCAAGCACCGGTTTGTGAATGGAGGGCGGAGTCGGGGGTAATGAGTGGTAATGAATGAACGCTGCTACCTGTGTGTCCAGCGAGTGCTGAAAAGTCAGAACAAGGAAACCAGCGATGAGTTACTGAAAACCTATAGAACAGCATCCTGCTGAGCCTGTGTGCGCGTGTGTGTGTGCGCGTGTGTGTGTGTGCGTGTGTGTGTGCGCGTGTGTGTGTGTGCGCGTGTGTGCGCGTGTGTGCGTGTGTGTGTGCGCGTGTGTGTGCGCGTGTGTGTGTGCGTGTGTGTGCGCGTGTGTGTGCGTGTGTGTGCGCGTGTGTGTGTGCGTGTGTGTGTGTGTTAAAGATGAACGTGTTTCTTTTTGTTGTTCATGAATGAAAGCAAAAAGTAAAATAGCATTGCTCCTCCTCCCGCCTGCTCCCGCCACCTCACTTCCCTCCTACCCACCAGGGTATCACGTTTATGTGGAAACACGGTGATAGTGCAGTGCATTGTGGGTATTCTGACTCCTGTGGACCCTAATATAGAGTAGATAGAGTGCAGTGCATTGTGGGATTTCATGAGCAAGCTGGAGATTCTCCAGGCAGCGTTGAGACACGACTACAAACCAACAGACGCCTAAAATAGTGCACTACATAGTGAGAGTACTGTGGATTGGGACGCAGTGTAATTATAACCACACTGAGGTGCAGCTTGTGTAAAAAAGGAAATGTTTTTTTTTTTTGCTGAACGATTTTAGAGCTGCAGAACGATGTAATGATATAATGATATAATAATATAATGATATGATAATTAAAGCGTGAAGATTCAGCACTGATGATTATAAAAACATTAGCATGCTTTCCACAGACGACACACACCTCACCCTCCACCACTGACAAGTGTGTTTAAAGCTCCTTCCTTAGTGATGTGTGTGTTTATGGAATAAAATCCAACAAAACTCTCCAAGAAACACAACACATGCCTTTATAATGACACTTTATCAGCACATTGTCTGCAGTGTGCTTTATTTGATCGTCTCCTCTCATGAACAGAATGATGGGATTGTGTTCTCCGAGAAGGACATGAGCTCCACACACTGATACGGACGGTCAGACTTCTGCATAGGTCTGGTGTTAAGTCCCCTATGTAGGCAGCCTCCTCTGAGTACAGTGGCAGTGGGATGCTATTCTGATGCATCCACAGTAATAACCAGTAAATAACATATCATCGTATTACAGTTATGTCTCTGTTTCTGGGCTTCAAGTCATTTTTTTTCCACCACAATAATGCTGGTAACTTTTATTTATATAAATTATCTGCAAATCTTTGAAGTGTGTGTGAAGTTCAATTCAAATTTAAAATCAATTTAAAATTCAAAATACACATGTGCAACTCTTAATTACTGCTTTTCTTAATGAACTTAATAATATTACTAAGATTTTTTAGAAGAGTTGTGTTCATGTGTAACGATTTACTGAAATAAAAACTGTCCGTTCAGTGACGCCCACAAAACTCCATAAAAAGCCCAAATTCACAGAGCGGAAAGCACAAGAATTTCTCTGAGGCAAAAGTTGAAGTACTTTTAACTCATGTCTACGAGAATACAAAAATACAGTGTGTCCCAAAAGCCTCCAGACAGGGGAAATTAACACTTTTTAGCAAAATGTCTCCCAACATTTTTCATACTCAGTTTATATTATATATTTTTAGACAGGCTTTAAGAGCGCCTTTGTGAAGAGAAGAACGTACTGAAGTCATTCTCATGGCTGGATCAGGAAGCTGTCGCAAGGCTGCGATGGAGATGCAGTTACATGTACAACTCCAGATGTGTGACTCTGTGTGTGTTTCCACAGAAAGGACAATCACGTAGAGGAGGTTTTGTAAATAAAGTTACATTTTGCTAAAAAGTGTTGATTTCCTCTCTGTATGGAGACTTTTCGGAAACCCGTTACTATGTAGTTCAGGATAAGTGACAAAAACTGATTTTAAAAAAAGTGTTACGGCTAGTCATTTGCACCACCTTGCATCCGCCCCAACCCCGACCTCCTTTTCTATGCCTGCATTTCATCTAAACTAAAAACCATTTGTCTTAAAATGGATTTGGCTTGGATTTGACTTGTTTAAAATATATTTCATTTGTGTGTGTATTTGAAATAAATTAGTGATTTGAACTTGACAGCGTTTTCCAGACATGAAAGTGCAGGAACTCATCACAAACGATAATATTCAAAGCCAATCATTCAAGATTTACATTAGTTAGCCTTCTTATGCATAAAATCACCCACTCAGGAGCAGAAGCTAGATATGAAAGTTCTTTCGAATTTATAGGATTTTCCTGAATACCAAATGTTTTGAGTAAATGTTCATACGAATGATTTACGCATAAATCCGTTCGTATCCAGCTGGATAAATCAGGCCCACAGTGTACTAATTACAAAACAGCGCTACTGTAAATAAATAAAAAATCAGCCTGTAATAAACTGAATCTGAATAATGAGCAGAATGTTGAGCTTTTAGCTGTTAATTAAATCTGTAGTAGAAAACTTTGTTGAGTGAAACTTTTATATTAATATTTTCAGCATTTTAACTTGCAGCCACAATCCAGATGTGACAATTTGTCCATTTTCTGTGAATAAAAATGAATTTAGTGTCTGAAATTTTACTGCAATTTTATTATTATAAACATCAGACACATGGAGAGAAACACTATCAATATAATAGCTTTAACTTAAAAATACACACACACACACACACACACACACAAAGATAATGTGTTCAGAATTCCAGGTAATATATTTAAACTTGAGTCCCAATAACCCGTGTAAGTGCACACACACCCAGCGTTTATGAAGTTCAGGCGGCTGTTAGTGGTGCAGTGGCTTTATTAAAGCACTAAATCTGTACACACACATACACACACATACACACACACACTCACACACACACACTCACACACACACTCACACACCACCACTAACTTTAGTCTCTCCGCTAAATTGCACATACTTCATCAACCTACAATTATTTTCCCCATTCAGTTTGCAGAGTACACGTGTGTGTGTGTGTGTGTGTGTGTGTATGAATGTGTGTATGTATGTGTGTGTCCACTTCAGGTCAGCAGAAATCAACACACTCATGCAGACGCATAAACACACTCACGCACACACACAAACACGGGTGAGTTCATGACCGGCTCTCATACACAGTCCAGAAGGAAAAGATTAAATACACAACTCTCAGCAGCATTTTCCCCAGCTCATTCATCTAAAGTGTTTAAAAACTGAAATGTGTGTAAAGAGTGTAAACTGGGTACAGATCATACATTTTTTAAGGTGTGTAAAGTGTGTAAAGTGTATGCAATGTGTAACGTGTAACGTGTAAAGTGTGTACAGATCGAAGAGTGCAGAGTGTATAGTGTGCTAAGTGTGTAAAGTGTTTAACGTTTAAAATGTCTGACACATTCTCACGTACCGCTTTGTTCATATGTTTTATGTAACAGCCTTTTATGTAACTTTATGTAACTTTAACACAACCACTGTACCTCTACCCCAACTGACCCAGTGTTATCACGTTTCTCTTCACACTGTTCTCGCCCCATCAGCTGTAACTAGTTGTCTGTGATAATGGACCGAGTGACCCACAACCAGTGTATCACTCTGAAGCTGGTCCTCTGAAGCTGGTCCTCTGAAGCTGGTCCTCTGAAGCTAGTCCTCTGGAGCTGGTCTACCTAAAGTCCTCAAATTTTTTCCGATTTCACCAGGAAAACACTCATGAATCCCTGTGTGTTCTCCAAGCAATGCTCACTAAACTCACCGCTCACAGACATGTACATGCTCACACTGTGGGGAGTGAAGAGATGGAGCAAGACAACCGGTACTGGCACCTCTCCGTGGGCCGTCTCCTGGTGAAGCAGCAGGTCAGGTCCACAAATGGACATGACAACACAGAGTGCAGTGGGTGGTGATGGTGTAAGCAGTGCAGTGGGTGGGTGGTGATGGTGTAAGTAGTGCAGTGGGTGGTGATGGTGTTAGTAGTGCAGTGGGTGGTGATGGTGTTAGTAGTGCAGTGGGTGGTGATGGTGTGGTGATGGTGTTAGTAGTGCAGTGGGTGGTGATGGTGTAAGTAGCACAGTGGGTGGGTGGTGATGGTGTAAGCAGTGCAGTGGGTGGTGATGGTGTTAGTAGTGCAGTAGGTGGTGATGGTGTTAGTGGTGCAGTGGGTGGTGATGGTGTAAGCAGTGCAGTGGGTGGTGATGGTGTAAGCAGTGCAGTGGGTGGTGATGGTGTTAGTAGCGTAGTGGGTGGTGATGGTGTAAGCAGTGCAGTGGGTGGTGATGGTGTAAGCAGTGCAGTGGGTGGTGATGGTGTTAGTAGTGCAGTAGGTGGTGATGGTGTAAGCAGTGCAGTGGGTGGTGATGGTGTAAGCAGTGCAGTGGGTGGTGATGGTGTTAGTAGCGTAGTGGGTGGGTGGTGATGGTGTAAGCAGTGCAGTAGGTGGTGATGGTGTAAATAGCGCAGTGGGTGGGTGGTGATGGTGTAAGCAGTGCAGTAGGTGGTGATGGTGTAAGTAGCGCAGTGGGTGGGTGGTGATGGTGTAAGCAGTGCAGTGGGTGGTGATGGTGTAAGTAGCGCAGTGGGTGGGTGGTGATGGTGTTAGTAGTGCAGTAGGTGGTGATGGTGTAAGTAGCGCAGTGGGTGGGTGGTGATGGTGTAAGCAGTGCAGTGGGTGGTGATGGTGTAAGCAGTGCAGTAGGTGGTGATGGTGTTAGTAGTGCAGTGGGTGGTGATGGTGTTAGTAGTGCAGTGGGTGGTGATGGTGTAAGCAGTGCAGTGGGTGGTGATGGTGTTAGTAGTGCAGTGGGTGGTGATGGTGTTAGTAGCGCAGTGGGTGGGTGGTGATGGTGTTAGTAGTGCAGTGGGTGGTGATGGTGTTAGTAGTGCAGTGGGTGGGTGGTGATGGTGTAAGCAGTGCAGTGGGTGGTGATGGTGTTAGTAGTGCAGTGGGTGGGTGGTAATGGTGTAAGCAGTGCAGTGGGTGGTGATGGTGTTAGTAGTGCAGTGGGTGGGTGGTGATGGTGTTAGTAGTGCAGTGGGTGGGTGGTGATGGTGTTAGTAGTGCAGTAGGTGGTGATGGTGTAAGCAGTGCAGTGGGTGGTGATGGTGTAAGCAGTGCAGTAGGTGGTGATGGTGTTAGTAGTGCAGTGGGTGGTGATGGTGTTAGTAGCGCAGTGGGTGGGTGGTGATGGTGTTAGTAGTGCAGTGGGTGGTGATGGTGTTAGTAGTGCAGTGGGTGGGTGGTGATGGTGTAAGCAGTGCAGTGGGTGGTAATGGTGTAAGCAGTGCAGTGGGTGGTGATGGTGTTAGTAGTGCAGTGGGTGGGTGGTGATGGTGTTAGTAGTGCAGTGGGTGGGTGGTGATGGTGTAAGCAGTGCAGTGGGTGGTGATGGTGTAAGTAGTGCAGTGGGTGGGTGGTGATGGTGTTAGAAGTGCACTAGGTGGTGATGGTGTAAGCAGTGCAGTGGGTGGTGATGGTGTTAGTAGTGCAGTGGGTGGTGATGGTGTAAGCAGTGCAGTGGGTGGTGATGGTGTAAGCAGTGCAGTGGGTGGTGATGGTGTTAGTAGTGCAGTGGGTGGTGATGGTGTGGTGATGGTGTTAGTAGTGCAGTAGGTGGTGATGGTGTTAGTAGTGCAGTGGGTGGTGATGGTGTAAGTAGCGCAGTGGGTGGGTGGTGATGGTGTTAGTAGTGCAGTGGGTGGTGATGGTGTTAGTAGTGCAGTGGGTGGTGATGGTGTAAGCAGTGCAGTGGGTGGTGATGGTGTTAGTAGTGCAGTGGGTGGTGATGGTGTAAGCAGTGCAGTGGGTGGTGATGGTGTAAGTAGTGCAGTGGGTGGGTGGTGATGGTGTTAGTAGTGCAGTGGGTGGGTGGTGATGGTGTAAGCAGTGCAGTGGGTGGTGATGGTGTTAGTAGTGCAGTGGGTGGTGATGGTGTAAGTAGTGCAGTGGGTGGTGATGGTGTAAGTAGCGCAGTGGGTGGGTGGTGATGGTGTTAGTAGTGCAGTGGGTGGTGATGGTGTTAGTAGTGCAGTGGGTGGTGATGGTGTTAGTAGTGCAGTGGGTGGTGATGGTGTAAGCAGTGCAGTGGGTGGTGATGGTGTTAGTAGTGCAGTGGGTGGGTGGTGATGGTGTTAGTAGTGCAGTGGGTGGGTGGTGATGGTGTAAGTAGTGCAGTGGGTGGTGATGGTGTAAGTAGCGCAGTGGGTGGGTGGTGATGGTGTAAGCAGTGCAGTGGGTGGTGATGGTTTAAGTAGCGCAGTGGGTGGGTGGTGATGGTGTAAGCAGTGCAGTGGGTGGTGATGGTGTAAGTAGCGCAGTGGGTGGGTGGTGATGGTGTAAGTAGCGCAGTGGGTGGGTGGTGATGGTGTTAGTAGTGCAGTAGGTGGTGATGGTGTTAGTAGTGCAGTGGGTGGTGATGGTGTAAGCAGTGCAGTGGGTGGTGATGGTGTTAGTAGCGCAGTGGGTGGTGATGGTGTTAGTAGCGCAGTGGGTGGGTGGTGATGGTGTTAGTAGTGCAGTGGGTGGTGATGGTGTTAGTAGTGCAGTGGGTGGGTGGTGATGGTGTAAGCAGTGCAGTGGGTGGTGATGGTGTAAGCAGTGCAGTGGGTGGTGATGGTGTTAGTAGTGCAGTGGGTGGGTGGTGATGGTGTAAGCAGTGCAGTGGGTGGTGATGGTGTAAGTAGTGCAGTGGGTGGGTGGTGATGGTGTTAGAAGTGCACTAGGTGGTGATGGTGTAAGCAGTGCAGTGGGTGGTGATGGTGTTAGTAGTGCAGTGGGTGGTGATGGTGTAAGCAGTGCAGTGGGTGGTGATGGTGTAAGCAGTGCAGTGGGTGGTGATGGTGTTAGTAGTGCAGTGGGTGGTGATGGTGTTAGTAGTGCAGTGGGTGGTGATGGTGTAAGCAGTGCAGTGGGTGGTGATGGTGTAAGCAGTGCAGTGGGTGGTGATGGTGTAAGCAGTGCAGTGGGTGGGTGGTGATGGTGTTAGTAGTGCAGTAGGTGGTGATGGTGTTAGTAGTGCAGTGGGTGGTGATGGTGTAAGTAGCGCAGTGGGTGGGTGGTGATGGTGTTAGTAGTGCAGTGGGTGGTGATGGTGTTAGTAGTGCAGTGGGTGGTGATGGTGTAAGCAGTGCAGTGGGTGGTGATGGTGTTAGTAGTGCAGTGGGTGGTGATGGTGTAAGCAGTGCAGTGGGTGGTGATGGTGTAAGTAGCGCAGTGGGTGGGTGGTGATGGTGTAAGCAGTGCAGTGGGTGGTGATGGTGTAAGCAGTGCAGTGGGTGGTGATGGTGTTAGTAGTGCAGTGGGTGGTGATGGTGTTAGTAGTGCAGTGGGTGGTGATGGTGTTAGTAGCGCAGTGGGTGGGTGGTGATGGTGTAAGCAGTGCAGTGGGTGGTGATGGTTTAAGTAGCGCAGTGGGTGGGTGGTGATGGTGTAAGCAGTGCAGTGGGTAGTGATGGTGTAAGTAGCGCAGTGGGTGGGTGGTGATGGTGTAAGTAGCGCAGTGGGTGGGTGGTGATGGTGTTAGTAGTGCAGTAGGTGGTGATGGTGTAAGTAGTGCAGTGGGTGGTGATGGTGTAAGTAGCGCAGTGGGTGGGTGGTGATGGTGTTAGCAGTGCAGTGGGTGGTGATGGTGTTAGTAGTGCAGTGGGTGGGTGGTGATGGTGTTAGTAGTGCAGTGGGTGGTGATGGTGTTAGTAGTGCAGTGGGTGGGTGGTGATGGTGTAAGCAGTGCAGTGGGTGGTGATGGTGTAAGCAGTGCAGTGGGTGGTGATGGTGTTAGTAGTGCAGTGGGTGGGTGGTGATGGTGTTAGTAGTGCAGTGGGTGGGTGGTGATGGTGTAAGCAGTGCAGTGGGTGGTGATGGTGTAAGTAGTGCAGTGGGTGGGTGGTGATGGTGTTAGAAGTGCACTAGGTGGTGATGGTGTAAGCAGTGCAGTGGGTGGTGATGGTGTTAGTAGTGCAGTGGGTGGTGATGGTGTAAGCAGTGCAGTGGGTGGTGATGGTGTTAGTAGTGCAGTGGGTGGTGATGGTGTAAGCAGTGCAGTGGGTGGTGATGGTGTAAGCAGTGCAGTGGGTGGTGATGGTGTTAGTAGTGCAGTGGGTGGTGATGGTGTGGTGATGGTGTTAGTAGTGCAGTAGGTGGTGATGGTGTTAGTAGTGCAGTGGGTGGTGATGGTGTAAGTAGCGCAGTGGGTGGGTGGTGATGGTGTAAGCAGTGCAGTGGGTGGTGATGGTGTTAGTAGTGCAGTGGGTGGTGATGGTGTAAGTAGCGCAGTGGGTGGGTGGTGATGGTGTAAGCAGTGCAGTGGGTGGTGATGGTGTTAGTAGCGCAGTGGGTGGGTGGTGATGGTGTTAGTAGTGCAGTGGGTGGTGATGGTGTTAGTAGTGCAGTGGGTGGGTGGTGATGGTGTAAGCAGTGCAGTGGGTGGTGATGGTGTAAGCAGTGCAGTGGGTGGTGATGGTGTTAGTAGTGCAGTGGGTGGGTGGTGATGGTGTTAGTAGTGCAGTGGGTGGGTGGTGATGGTGTAAGCAGTGCAGTGGGTGGTGATGGTGTAAGTAGTGCAGTGGGTGGGTGGTGATGGTGTTAGAAGTGCACTAGGTGGTGATGGTGTAAGCAGTGCAGTGGGTGGTGATGGTGTTAGTAGTGCAGTGGGTGGTGATGGTGTAAGCAGTGCAGTGGGTGGTGATGGTGTTAGTAGTGCAGTGGGTGGTGATGGTGTAAGCAGTGCAGTGGGTGGTGATGGTGTAAGCAGTGCAGTGGGTGGTGATGGTGTTAGTAGTGCAGTGGGTGGTGATGGTGTGGTGATGGTGTTAGTAGTGCAGTAGGTGGTGATGGTGTTAGTAGTGCAGTGGGTGGTGATGGTGTAAGTAGCGCAGTGGGTGGGTGGTGATGGTGTTAGTAGTGCAGTGGGTGGTGATGGTGTTAGTAGTGCAGTGGGTGGTGATGGTGTAAGCAGTGCAGTGGGTGGTGATGGTGTTAGTAGTGCAGTGGGTGGTGATGGTGTAAGCAGTGCAGTGGGTGGTGATGGTGTAAGCAGTGCAGTGGGTGGTGATGGTGTTAGTAGTGCAGTGGGTGGTGATGGTGTGGTGATGGTGTTAGTAGTGCAGTGGGTGGTGATGGTGTTAGTAGTGCAGTGGGTGGTGATGGTGTAAGCAGTGCAGTGGGTGGTGATGGTGTTAGTAGTGCAGTGGGTGGTGATGGTGTTAGTAGTGCAGTGGGTGGTGATGGTGTTAGTAGTGCAGTGGGTGGTGATGGTGTAAGCAGTGCAGTGGGTGGTGATGGTGTTAGTAGTGCAGTGGGTGGGTGGTGATGGTGTAAGTAGTGCAGTGGGTGGTGATGGTGTAAGTAGCGCAGTGGGTGGGTGGTGATGGTGTAAGCAGTGCAGTGGGTGGTGATGGTTTAAGTAGCGCAGTGGGTGGGTGGTGATGGTGTAAGCAGTGCAGTGGGTGGTGATGGTGTAAGTAGCGCAGTGGGTGGGTGGTGATGGTGTAAGTAGCGCAGTGGGTGGGTGGTGATGGTGTAAGTAGCGCAGTGGGTGGGTGGTGATGGTGTTAGTAGTGCAGTAGGTGGTGATGGTGTTAGTAGTGCAGTGGGTGGGTGGTGATGGTGTAAGTAGTGCAGTGGGTGGTGATGGTGTTAGTAGTGCAGTGGGTGGGTGGTGATGGTGTAAGTAGTGCAGTGGGTGGTGATGGTGTTAGTAGTGCAGTGGGTGGGTGGTGATGGTGTAAGCAGTGCAGTGGGTGGTGATGGTGTAAGCAGTGCAGTGGGTGGTGATGGTGTGGTGATGGTGTTAGTAGTGCAGTAGGTGGTGATGGTGTTAGTAGTGCAGTGGGTGGTGATGGTGTAAGTAGCGCAGTGGGTGGGTGGTGATGGTGTTAGTAGTGCAGTGGGTGGTGATGGTGTTAGTAGTGCAGTGGGTGGTGATGGTGTAAGCAGTGCAGTGGGTGGTGATGGTGTTAGTAGTGCAGTGGGTGGTGATGGTGTAAGCAGTGCAGTGGGTGGTGATGGTGTAAGCAGTGCAGTGGGTGGTGATGGTGTTAGTAGTGCAGTGGGTGGTGATGGTGTGGTGATGGTGTTAGTAGTGCAGTGGGTGGTGATGGTGTTAGTAGTGCAGTGGGTGGTGATGGTGTAAGCAGTGCAGTGGGTGGTGATGGTGTTAGTAGTGCAGTGGGTGGTGATGGTGTTAGTAGTGCAGTGGGTGGTGATGGTGTAAGCAGTGCAGTGGGTGGTGATGGTGTTAGTAGTGCAGTGGGTGGGTGGTGATGGTGTAAGTAGTGCAGTGGGTGGTGATGGTGTAAGTAGCGCAGTGGGTGGGTGGTGATGGTGTAAGCAGTGCAGTGGGTGGTGATGGTTTAAGTAGCGCAGTGGGTGGGTGGTGATGGTGTAAGCAGTGCAGTGGGTGGTGATGGTGTAAGTAGCGCAGTGGGTGGGTGGTGATGGTGTAAGTAGCGCAGTGGGTGGGTGGTGATGGTGTAAGTAGCGCAGTGGGTGGGTGGTGATGGTGTTAGTAGTGCAGTAGGTGGTGATGGTGTTAGTAGTGCAGTGGGTGGGTGGTGATGGTGTAAGTAGTGCAGTGGGTGGTGATGGTGTTAGTAGTGCAGTGGGTGGGTGGTGATGGTGTAAGTAGTGCAGTGGGTGGTGATGGTGTTAGTAGTGCAGTGGGTGGGTGGTGATGGTGTAAGCAGTGCAGTGGGTGGTGATGGTGTAAGCAGTGCAGTGGGTGGGTGGTGATGGTGTAAGTAGTGCAGTGGGTGGTGATGGTGTAAGTAGTGCAGTAGGTGGTGATGGTGTAAGCAGTGCAGTGGGTGGGTGGTGCAGTGCAGTGGGTGGTGATGGTGTAAGTATTGCAGTGGGTGGGTGGTGGTGGTGATGGGGGTGGTGGTGATGGGGGTGGTGTCACTGTGATGTTACTGCCCCTGACATTGGGAGGAAGAAGGGCAGTCTGATGGATGGAAAGCCCCTGAGGGATCGCTCCCTAAGCCTGAGAGATCCAGCGAGTGGGAGTTGTGGAGCTGAGCTCAGCAGGATCAGACCACGCCTACAGACCTCCACCACCAGAACACACACACTGGTGGAGGTGTACAGGGTCATGGTGGAGGTGTACAGGGTCATGGTGGAGGTGTACAGGGTCATGGAGGAGGTGTACAGGGTCATGGTGGAGGTGTACCGGGTCATGTTGGAGGTGTACAGGGTCATGGTGGAGGTGTACCGGGTCATGTTGGAGGTGTACAGGGTCATGGAGGAGGTGTACCGGGTCATGGTGGAGGTGTACAGGGTCATGGAGGAGGTGTACAGGGTCATGTTGGAGGTGTACAGGGTCATGGAGGAGGTGTACAGGGTCATGGTGGAGGTGTACCGGGTCATGGTGGAGGTGTACAGGGTCATGGTGGAGGTGTACAGGGTCATGGAGGAGGTGTACCGGGTCATGGTGGAGGTGTACCGGGTCATGGTGGAGGTGTACAGGGTCATGGAGGAGGTGTACAGGGTCATGGTGGAGGTGTACCGGGTCATGGTGGAGGTGTACAGGGTCATGGTGGAGGTGTACAGGGTCATGGTGGAGGTGTACAGGGTCATGGAGGAGGTGTACAGGGTCGGGTCATGGTGGAGGTGTACAGGGTCATGGTGGAGGTGTACAGGGTCATGGAGGAGGTGTACAGGGTCATGGTGGAGGTGTACAGGGTCATGGAGGAGGTGTACAGGGTCATGGAGGAGGTGTACCGGGTCATGGTGGAGGTGTACAGGGTCATGGTGGAGGTGTACAGGGTCATGGTGGAGGTGTACAGGGTCACTGGAGGAGGTGTACAGGGTCGTGGAGGAGGTGTACAGGGTCGTGGAGGAGGTGTACAGGGTCGTGGTGGAGGTGTACAGGGTCGTGGAGGAGGTGTACAGGGTCGTGGTGGAGGTGTACAGGGTCGTGGAGGAGGTGTACAGGGTCGTGGTGGAGGTGTACAGGGTCGTGGTGGAGGTGAACAGGGTCGTGGAGGAGGTGTACAGGGTCGTGGTGGAGGTGTACAGGGTCGTGGTGGAGGTGTACAGGGTCATGGAGGAGGTGTACAGGGTCGTGGTGGAGGTGTACAGGGTCATGGTGGAGGTGTACAGGGTCACTGGAGGAGGTGTACAGGGTCATGGAGGAGGTGTACTGGGTCGTGGTGGAGGTGTACAGGGTCGTGGTGGAGGTGTACAGGGTCACTGGAGGAGGTGTACAGGGTCGTGGTGGAGGTGTACAGGGTCGTGGTGGAGGTGTACAGGGTCATGGAGGAGGTGTACAGGGTCATGGTGGAGGTGTACAGGGTCATGGAGGAGGTGTACCGGGTCGTGGTGGAGGTGTACAGGGTCGTGGAGGAGGTGTACAGGGTCGTGGTGGAGGTGTACCGGGTCGTGTTGGAGGTGTACAGGGTCATGGAGGAGGTGTACAGGGTCATGGAGGAGGTGTACAGGGTCGTGGAGGAGGTGTACAGGGTCATGGTGGAGGTGTACAGGGTCACTGGAGGAGGTGTACAGGGTCGTGGTGGAGGTGTACCGGGTCGTGGTGGAGGTGTACAGGGTCATGGTGGAGGTGTACAGGGTCGTGGTGGAGGTGTACAGGGTCATGGTGGAGGTGTACAGGGTCGTGGTGGAGGTGTACAGGGTCGTGGTGGAGGTGTACAGGGTCATGGAGGAGGTGTACAGGGTCGTGGTGGAGGTGTACAGGGTCATGGAGGAGGTGTACAGGGTCATGGAGGAGGTGTACAGGGTCGTGGTGGAGGTGTACAGGGTCATGGTGGAGGTGTACAGGGTCATGGAGGAGGTGTACAGGGTCGTGGTGGAGGTGTACAGGGTCGTGGTGGAGGTGTACAGGGTCGTGGAGGAGGTGTACAGGGTCGTGGTGGAGGTGTACAGGGTCATGGTGGAGGTGTACAGGGTCGTGGTGGAGGTGTACAGGGTCGTGGAGGAGGTGTACAGGGTCATGGAGGAGGTGTACAGGGTCACTGGAGCTCGCCCCCACACGCTGCCCGCCCCGGGCCTGGCCACTGGGACGCACCTCAATCCACACCTTCTAGTGAAGATGGATTATGACTCGTGCTGCCTCCAGCCCTGGCATGAACACTAACTAGTGAGGAAGTGGAGCGTTTGGGACGAAGCCTGGGGTTTAAGACAGAAGTTAAATTTGCTTACAAACAAAAAGTAATTAACGCTGCAATCAGAGAGAAGGAGAGTGAGAACGTAACGTCTGGAAAGTGAGAGTGGGAGAGTCGAGTTTAACCAACCCCTTCATTTAGCAGATTAAACACACACACACACACACACACACAAGGCCACATCAAAGAGAAAGAAGATGAGTTCACCAGAAGAATGAGTCTGAAAGAGAACTCTGTGTGTGTGTGTGTGTGTGTGTGTGTGTGTCTTCATGGGGACTAAACACCCTCATAATAAAAGGAACATGTGACGAGTTTAACTTTGTGGTCAAGAGTTTTATTTTTTTCCCAACAGCAGTTAAGAGTTAAAGCTATTTTTCTGATACACAAGTGAATGGAAACAGTGTCTCAGTGTTAGCATAAGGCTAATGCTAACACTCTCAGTTAGCTGAGAATGTAACCCTGCTAAAAAAACATCTCTGATGGTCTCTGACACGTAATGGACTTTAATGGGATTTGGGGTTTTCCATTAAATTCCGTTAGGAACCACTAGAAATCTCGATCAGCATCTGAGTGTTTACTGTTTTTATTGTTGTAACTGAGCACAAGTGTGAAATGCTAATGCTAATGCTAAACCACTGAAATCAGAGCACGCAACTGGGATAAAGAACTGCGTGTTGTTTTGTCTTCACACGTCAGCACGGTACTGTCGATAAATCACGAAGCTCGGAGAGAACGCACGGCTGCGTGCGCTAAACCCATGAAAATGATTTATTGTAATTGCTAGCGTGAAGCTAAATTAGGTTCTCTGCAGTTTCAGTGACAGTTCGGTGCACCACAGGATCCGAAAATACCCGAGAGTCCGACCACACGCCTGCCGTTCCCACACTCAGCCAAAATAACCCCCAAACCCCGCCCCCTGGTGGTCCAGACTCCAATCACACGTAAACAAATAATTAAATAAATATAAACAGCGTCAGATTTTACAGCTCAGCTCCAAATAGCCTCGGTCCGGATTAACCCCAGGATTAAATTAGCCGGTTTCATTTAGTTTCCGGAAAAGTAGAGAGCAGATGGAAAACAAGCCCAGACTCCAGAAGGCTGTTTTTTTTCTTCTCAAACACTCGTCTCACTCTTTATTCACGATTGTACACTAGTGTTACCCATCACCCGGAGACACGCCCACTTTACAGAGACATGCCCACTTTACCGAGACACGCCCACTTTACAGAGAATAACACCACGATGGAACTTATTTTAATAGTTTAATAAACATGACTGTAAACTGGAGAAAAAAGAAAAATCTGAAATATTTATGTACATGTCGAGAATAATCAGATATCTAATAATCAAATCACTACAGTGCAGATTATTTATTTATTTGTTTGCTTGTTTGTTTGTTTGTTTAAGGTATTTAGTGGCTGTTCAGGGTTCAGCTCTTCTTTAATCCTCTTATGGTCATCACATGATCAGATGTAGAATACTCAGATTATTGGAGTACATGTATGAATAATCTGATCGAACACAGTGTTTCCATGAGCACAGGATTAGATCAGATAATAATCAGATTATTAGTGTGAATGTAAACACACTCATGGAAAAAAACAATTCAGATCATTTTGTTTTTTTTAAACTTTCTATGCTTTCTATCATTTTGAAACGTAACTGTGATGAAAAGAGAAAATGATTTTCCACTTTATCACGTCTGAAAATGAGAGATTTTAGATTCCAGAACTGCACAAGGAACGAAACGGGAATGATTTCATTTCATTATTATTATTGTGTTTATGGGGAGGAAGCCGGTATGTTTATTTTTATCTGTTGATATATAAAAACACTTTTTTGGAAAATCTGGGTGAAAAATAATAAAACCCTGATGGATATTATATAGAAAAACAGATATTAGTGTTGGATAAAAAAACAGATTCTGAAAGCTGGCTGTTTGACATGAACACAGTAAGTACAGACAGAAATAGCCGTAATACGTATTTATCCTGAATTTCCCTTTCTCTGTGTAATGATAGCTGTGTTTCCGTGGTTACGCTGGAGGGAGAGGATAAGTACGGGTCTGAGGCGGGGGGGACACCGCACCATCCTGTTCTCGCCCGCACCACCAACGCTACACCCTTCATTATGCGTGACATCACAGGGGGAGGAGGAGGCGGAGTCAGAGATGCTGAAGAGTATAAAAACCCCTAAATCATATCGACACACACACACACTCTAACACACTCACACACATACACACACACATACAGACACATATACACACACACGCTCCGGACGTGAGGCACAGAGTGTCAGCCTGAGGGTGAGTACTCACACACACACACACACACGCACACACACACACACACAGCTTGTGCATGTAGGAGGATTAGCTGTGAAGTGACGGTGTTGATACTCAGTTATACAGAAACATTGCGATATTTCACCTGCACAATCTCCTTAATGTCAATGTGCTGGTTTCAGCAGAAGGGAGCCTAAGTAGTGCACAGGGATACAGTCTGTCCCTCGGACACCTGTGTTCTTCTGCCAGATTTAAACAAGACTAGTGGGAATGTTTTCTTTTATATTTTCTGATATCATGATAAAATGTCCTGCGAGGACACGAGGTCACGACTCTGAGTCGCATGTTAGTGTGTGACCCTCTGCAGTGAGCGTGCTCTCCAAGTGACCGAGTTAGTGAAAAGGAAAACTAGTGGCACTTGAAAACAGGAATGAAGCTATAACTAGAGAAAATCTGAGAACTAGAAACACACACACACACACAAACACCTACACACTACAAACAAGCAGTGAAGAAAACTAGGGAAAGATCAAAAATGGAACACCTGAGAATTAGGGACACTAGAAAGTAGGGACGAGTAAAATAATATTTGGGACTAGAGCAGAGTTCAGTGTCTGATTATGCTAATGTTAACACTAATACTAATGTGTGTGTGTGTGTGTGTGTGTGTGTGTGTGTGTGGTCATCAGGTGCAGGTTGAGAGACATGGAGCTGCACACGGTGTGTGTTCTCCTCCTGCTGGCGGTGTGTGTGGGAGCTACACCTGATCGCTACTACGTCCAAAAACAGCAGTCATATCCTGTCAAGGCCCAGGGTGAGTGTACACACATACACACACACACACACACACACAGAGTAGACTGAAAGTGATGGAGGGACGAAAGACAGATAGAGTGTGATTATAACGAGTGTGAAGCGAAGCAGTCGATTCTCCATCATTCTGCCAGTGTGTTAATCTGAAACATTTTCAACTGTAAAAAGTACATAAAAAAAGTCCACAACACAGCATTCACTGAAATGGTGGGTTTTTGTATGTGTGTGTGTGTGTGTGTGTGTGTGTGTGTGAGGAGAAGTGTGTTTTAACTGTGTTTGTAGATGGTAGTTAGTCTTTTTACTAGGATTAGGGGAGAACTGAAATAGGCAGCCTACAAAGTGCACGAGAGCTGACTCACTCAGAACTACCCAACACACAGTGCGATACACACATGGGGTGTGTCTCTGTGTGTGTGTATTCACTCAGGTTAAACAGGTGTGTGATTTTACACTCCTGCTGAACTTTCTGTAAATTTCCATTACAGCTTTGTGTCAATGCTGGCACAAATAATTATCTGAGCCAGTTAAAGCTGTGATAACAACATTTAGAAAAGGACTTGCAGCCTTCAAACGTAAATCACCGAGATGAACTTATTTCTGTATCTGTGACGGTAAAACTCTAAACACACACTTCACACTCTCATTAGTGGCTTTCGGTCGTTACATCCAGCAGCATAAGAGCAGGATGAAGCAATAAGCACAATTTACTGGAGTTAGTAAACTCTCTAGATTTACACACAAAACCACAGCGTGGATGACACACCTCACGCAATACACACTCCGAGTGATACACACCTCGCGCAATACACACTCAGAGTGATACACACCTCACGCAATACACACTCAGAGTGATACACACCTCGCGCAATACACACTCAGAGTGATACACACCTCACGCAATACACACTCAGAGTGATACACACCTCGCGCAGTACACACTCAGAGTGATACACACCTCGCGCAATACACACTCCGAGTGATACACACCTCGCGCAGTACACACTCAGAGTTATACACACGACTTAAGTCAATAAGTTCCATCACTATTTCTGTAGGAAAAGTTGCTGGTATTCAGAGTCGAGTTACGCAGCTGCTAAAGTGGATTTTCTGAGCTCCACATTCAGATTATTAAAATCACCTGCGTGCAGTTCTCACCTCTGAGAATGCCAGATTTTTCTTTAGCAGAAGAATCTAAGACAGAGTTTTTCACAAGCATCTAGACCACTGTCTTTAAACAGAAACACTCACCTTTAAAAATCAGGGATAGATAATGCGGACTGAAGAAGCAAGTTGTGTGTGCTTTCTTGTTGTTAAAGGTAATACCATGTAACATAAAAGCAAGGGAGAATTTAAGAGTGAAAAATACAAAGACTAATATGATGATATATGAATGAGAAGATGGCGAGTGTTAAATCTAACAGGAGTCGAGTATATCGCCAATATATTACTGCATGAATAGAGCTAGTTGTAATGATCACATTAATCACTGGTTTCATTTAACAAAATGGCTTCCACACTCATTATTCTGCAGCACAGAGAATAGCACTTTAATTTTATATCGTGCTCTGACTGTTACTTGAGTGCAACTTAATGAAGTCACAAGACACTAAAAAAGCTGATGAAACCATAATGTATGTGAGGGATGTAGGAGAGTTTCTCACACTTTTAATTCACTATTTTATTTTATCCATATAAACCAATGTCTCTGATTTAGATGCATCTCCCTCTGATGTCTTCTGTGAAAAAAAAATGTTTTCATGTACTTTAAAGAGAAAATATTATTAATTAATTAACAATGCCATTTTAATGTATTTAATGTTGTCCTCGAATGACATTCCCCAGTGTGTGTGTGTGTGTGTGTGAATGTATTTACAGCCAAAACATAAATTTCAGCTTAACATATTGTGCTTCCAACAAACTGTCAGACAGCGGCGCTGGACTAAATACTGCTCCTCACTCGAGCCGATATCACGCAAGAAACATGCGCTTAAGTTGAAGGTCAGAATGGACTGTAACTAAGACACACCTCTATTTTAGACAAACTCTGCCGCTGTATGTGGAACTCTCACGTAACTCCTGAAAGGTGCTTAAGTGTGTAGTTACGTCTGAGCTCTGAATACTGATGTATGTTTTCAATATTAAATCCTCACTGAGCACCTAACTCATTCAGTAGAGTTCAGTTACACTCTCAGCGCAATACACACTCAGTGCAACACACACACAGTGTGAAATTATCCCAGAATAGAATCCACATAAACAATACCTTGAAGCGCTGCACAGTTTACTCTGGAAAATTGTCTTAAATTACGGGGTGGTCAGGAGAAATTATACAGGAACGCCAAAAATTAAATGTTTGTGTGAGAATTTTCAACAAATCTGAAAAACTCTGGACACACTCTCTCTCTCTCTCTCACACAAACACACACACACACACAGATTCCCATGAGGTTTAGACCCAATAAAACAGGAGATGTAAACACCAGCATGTTGTTCTGTGTGTAAGTGTGAAAAGTGTAATTTAGAGTTTAGTAATACAGGATGTTAGCAAACACACTTCAAAAGCGTTTATAAATCAAGCTGCTTAACCACAGGAGCTGAGATGCTTTTAGCCTTCACTGTGGCCAGAGAGAAGTGAGAGAAGTGTGTGTGTGGATCTTCTGACTGTCATCACACATCTGAAACCCTGTGAGATGTAAAACAAACAGCACACGGTCTTCTACTAAATAAATAAACCTCCAAATATATCAGGAATTAAGCTCATTTACATACATTACACTAGCATAACAGAACATTCCTGATTTTATAATTAAACGATTCATCTTTTTTTATTAGCATTTCATACGTAGACACACAAAGCCGCAAAAATGTTTTCTGATTCACACAAGCACTGCTGACATTTTGATTTTGAATGTCTAAAGCTCAGCTCTTATCATTAATAAATTTATAACACATCAGTGAGTTTGTTCTAAATCTCTACACAGAGGTTCGATTCTCTGAGCTCACACTCCCAGCAAGACTCCTAATTAAAAAACAAATGAGGTCATAAGATTGATCACTGAGGTGTGATGATATTGTTACCAGTGCTAGTGCTCAAACAGACAGCATAAAGACCCTTCACAAGGTGAATCTGATTCATGTAAAAATATTCAGATTCTGTTATTTATGAGTCATACAGCATGTGAAATGACTAAGATGTCCTAGTGTCCTGTCATATTCCCTAATCATATTTTACTCTTTTCCAGAACTTTCAGGTGCTCCAGGTATCCCAGGGGAACCTGGCCTCCCGGGTCCCCCTGGTCCCCCTGGTCCCCCAGGAATGAGTGTGATGGGTCAACCGGGACCAAGGGGACCTCCTGGACCACCTGGACCATCAGGATATTCTTCACCTGGAAAGCCTGGAAGTCCAGGTTCACCGGGAAAACCAGGTGAAAATGGAATGCCTGGAGAAAGAGGACATCCTGGACCTGGAGGACCCCAAGGAGCAAGAGGATCTCCGGGAGCCCCCGGCAGCCCTGGTCCTGCTGGTTTCTCCGCTCCTGGAAAGCCAGGACCTCACGGTCTACCTGGGGCAATGGGGCCTAAAGGAGAACCTGGTGCAAAAGGACTTCCAGGTATTCCTGGCCTACCTGGACACAAAGGTGAACCAGGTCATGGTGTGCAAGGACGTCCTGGTGCACCTGGCCAAATGGGTCCAATGGGTCCTTCAGGTCAGCCTGGTCAACCTGGAATTGGAAAACCTGGTGCAACTGGATACCCTGGGGAACCCGGAAAGTCAGGTATGCCAGGTAGAGATGGGACTCCAGGTCCCATGGGTGCACAAGGCCCAAAGGGAACCCCAGGCGCTCCGGGTATAGGTGCACCAGGTAAACCAGGTCAGAACGGTGCTCCAGGATTGCCTGGCCCAATGGGACATAAAGGTTATCAGGGACCAGCTGGACAACCTGGAGCTCCTGGTCTTCCAGGTGTTGGCAAATCTGGAGCACCTGGGATTCCAGGAAACACAGGTGCACCTGGCACGCCAGGTACGCCAGGACAGAAGGGAGAGCAAGGTCCAATAGGTTTTTCAGGTCAGCCAGGTGCTGTTGGGCCTGTGGGTCCATCAGGTCCACAGGGTAATAGGGGATTTCCAGGTGAGAGAGGTCCACATGGACCTAAAGGTGATGCTGGTATTATTGGGGCACCTGGTGCAAAAGGTCAAAAGGGAGATCAGGGACTACAGGGCTTTACAGGTAAACCAGGTATTCCAGGGGCATCAGGTCCGCAAGGTCCTCCTGGTGCTACAGGATATCAGGGTCCCAAAGGTGAGCGAGGTTATACAGGGCCAACAGGCAGTCCAGGACCTATAGGTCCAACAGGATTGAAAGGCCATACAGGTCCACAAGGCATGCCTGGTAGCAGGGGTGAAAATGGCCTTCCTGGAGCACGGGGACCGATGGGCCCACCAGGATCAGCTGGACCCTCAGGAGCCACAGGTATTCCTGGTCCCCCTGGACCCCCTGGCCCAGCAGGACTTGTAACCAAAGGGCTTTCTGGTTCACAGGGTCCTCCAGGTTTCCCTGGTGCCAGAGGTCAGGATGGTCGCCCAGGTTCACCTGGACCTCCTGGCCCACCTGGTCCACCAGGTGAGATTGTTTATTATAATGAGAAGAGCATGCCAATCAAATCTGAGGTGTTCCCTGTCAGACAGGAGCTTATAAAGCCATCCATGTCAGCCTTTACGGCTCTTTTGACCAGGGCTTACCCTAGCGCAGGAACACCAATCGTGTTCAACCAGATCGTGTACAATGGAGAGAACCACTATAACCCTAGCACCGGGGTGTTTACTTGTCAGGTTCCAGGATTTTATTACTTTGTTTTCCACATGCATGTCAATGGGGCCAACGCCCTGGTTGCACTTTATAAAAACAATGAGCCAGTCGTGTTCTCTTATGATGAGTATAATAAGGGCTTCCTGGATCAGATGTCAGGCAGCACTGTGCTCATGCTGCATATGGGCGATACCGTCTATATCCAGGTTCCAGATGACCAGTCCAATGGCATCTACGCTGACGATAACGTTCACTGTTCTTTCACTGGTTTCTTGATTGCCTCAACGTGATCGAGATGCCAAATAAATAAAACCTCAAATTTTTTAAAGTAAACTTTTAGTTTTCTTTAAAAAGTGCTCTTCACAGTCTTATTTAGTAATAAATGTATTTTGTCAACCAAATGTCTGTCCATGTGAAAGAAAAGATGTAACCCATTTTTATTTCAAGAAAAAAACACTGAATTCACTTAGTGCTAAATCATACAAGAACATGGTGCTCTGTAGTTGCTTTTAAAGGTCTTAAAATATGATCGCTTGTGTGCTTTTGTCTTCAAAACTTGATTTTTTTTATATGAAATTTCTGGATCACCAAAGTATACATGTACAAAAATATACTGAAATAAAAACTGTATGCATTTATTTGCAACATTAATAATGCACGAGATGTCTCACTTTATGTACGTCCTTGTGATCAACCAACAATAAAAGTTAAAGTGTCGAGTGTGTCTGAGTGTTCTTCCTGAAGATTTCTCTGTCCTGTTTTACACGCTCACCACAGATAGGGCAGTGAGGATAAAAATCTCCTGAATGTTTTATCCCAGAATGAATTCATAATTGTTTTCCTCTTAAACTAAAAGTTAGTGAGATGAAATTGTCTGCATACCTCTGAAAGCAGATGTATTGTAGTTGTGATCGATGGCAGCCACCATGTCCTTCCAAAAGTCTGGTGTAACTTCCTTTCCTTTCTGTTTATTGAAAAAAAAAAGAAGTAGATGTGTAGAATATAACAATTCTGCATGAAAATGACATAAATTCACCGCACATGCCCTTGTCCTTACCTTATTCAGCATGTCCACCACCCGAGCACAGAGCAGAGCTCCCGGGAGGTCAAAGTAGTTATCATAAAAGTAGTATTTAGCTGCAGAAATTTGAAAAATTAGATAATTGACATTGTTTTAAGCCAACATGGTTACTGTGTTCACTATCAGCTAACACTAACTCAAACTTGTTGCCATGACAACAATCAGAAGAGCTTAACTCACTTACATGACTGCCATTAAAAAAGTTATCACTTTACTGGCAAATGGGAGATGCATTGCTAATGCTGATGCTAACAACTAACTAACTTTCTGTGTGTGTGTGTGTGTGTGTGTGTGTGTGTGTGGTACCAGATCGTGTGAACGTGCTGTTGAGGTTGTTGAAATGTTTCCATTCTCTTTTTGGGCCATAGTGCTTTATGATCTCCTCTGTGCTCAGGTTTCGTGTTCCATGACTCGCCCTGAAATCACACAAACAGTCACATTAGCTCAGGTGTTAATGCTGTGTTAATGCTGTATCAGCTCAGGTGTTAATGCTGTGTTAATGCTGTATCAGCTCAGGTGTTAATGCTGTATCAGCTCAGGTGTTAATGCTGTGTTAATGCTGTATCAGCTAAGGTGTTAATGCTGTATTAATGCTGTATCAGCTAAGGTGTTAATGCTGTATTAATGCTGTATCAGCTCAGGTGTTAATGCTGTATCAGCTCAGGTGTTAATGCTGTGTTAATGCTGTATCAGCTAAGGTGTTAATGCTGTATTAATGCTGTATCAGCTAAGGTGTTAATGCTGTATTAATGCTGTATCAGCTCAGGTGTTAATGCTGTATTAATGCTGCATTAGCTGAGGTGTTAATGCTGTATTAATGCTGTATCAGCTCAGGTGTTAATGCTGTATTAATGCTGCATTAGCTGAGGTGTTAATGCTGTATTAATGCTGTATCAGCTCAGGTGTTAATGCTGTATTAATGCTGCATTAGCTCAGGTGTTAATGCTGTATCAGCTCAGGTGTTAATGCTGCATTAGCTAAGGTGTTAATGCTGTATTAATCCCGTATCAGCTCAGGTGTTAATGCTGTGTTAATGCTGTATCAGCTAAGGTGTTAATGCTGTATCAGCTCAGGTGTTAATGCTGTATTAATGCTGTATCAGCTCAGGTGTTAATGCTGTATCAGCTAAGGTGTTAATGCTGCATTAGCTAAGGTGTTAATGCTGTATTAATGCTGTATCAGCTCAGGTGTTAATGCTGTATTAATGCTGTATCAGCTAAGGTGTTAATGCTGTATCAGCTAAGGTGTTAATGCTGCATTAGCTCAGGTGTTAATGCTGTATTAATGCTGTATCAGCTCAGGTGTTAATGCTGTATTAATGCTGTATCAGCTCAGGTGTTAATGCTGTGTTAATGCTGTATCAGCTCAGGTGTTAATGCTGTATCAGCTAAGGTGTTAATGCTGTATTAATGCTGTATCAGCTAAGGTGTTAATGCTGTATTAATGCTGTATCAGCTCAGGTGTTAATGCTGTATTAATGCTGTATCAGCTCAGGTGTTAATGCTGTATTAATGCTGCATTAGCTCAGGTGTTAATGCTGTATTAATGCTGCATCAGCTCAGGTGTTAATGCTGCATCAGCTCAGGTGTTAATGCTGTATTAATGCTGTATCAGCTCAGGTGTTAATGCTGTATTAATGCTGTATCAGCTAAGGTGTTAATGCTGTATTAATGCTGTATCAGCTCAGGTGTTAATGCTGTATCAGCTAAGGTGTTAATGCTGTATTAATGCTGTATCAGCTCAGGTGTTAATGCTGTATTAATGCTGTATCAGCTCAGGTGTTAATGCTGTATTAATGCTGTATCAGCTCAGGTGTTAATGCTGTATTAATGCTGCATTAGCTCAGGTGTTAATGCTGTATTAATGCTGTATCAGCTCAGGTGTTAATGCTGTATCAGCTCAGGTGTTAATGCTGTATCAGCTCAGGTGTTAATGCTGTATCAGCTCAGGTGTTAATGCTGTATTAATGCTGTATCAGCTCAGGTGTTAATGCTGCATCAGCTCAGGTGTTAATGCTGTATTAATGCTGTATCAGCTCAGGTGTTAATGCTGTATTAATGCTGCATCAGCTCAGGTGTTAATGCTGTATTAATGCTGCATTAGCTCAGGTGTTAATGCTGTATTAATGCTGTATCAGCTAAGGTGTTAATGCTGTATTAATGCTGTATCAGCTCAGGTGTTAATGCTGTATTAATGCTGTATCAGCTCAGGTGTTAATGCTGTATTAATGCTGCATTAGCTCAGGTGTTAATGCTGTATTAATGCTGTATCAGCTCAGGTGTTAATGCTGTATCAGCTCAGGTGTTAATGCTGTATTAATGCTGTATCAGCTCAGGTGTTAATGCTGTATTAATGCTGCATCAGCTCAGGTGTTAATGCTGTATTAATGCTGTATCAGCTCAGGTGTTAATGCTGTATTAATGCTGTATCAGCTCAGGTGTTAATGCTGCATTAGCTCAGGTGTTAATGCTGTATTAATGCTGTATCAGCTCAGGTGTTAATGCTGTATTAATGCTGTATCAGCTCAGGTGTTAATGCTGCATTAGCTCAGGTGTTAATGCTGTATTAATGCTGTATCAGCTCAGGTGTTAATGCTGTGTTAATGCTGTATCAGCTCAGGTGTTAATGCTGTATTAATGCTGCATCAGCTCAGGTGTTAATGCTGTATTAATGCTGTATCAGCTCAGGTGTTAATGCTGTATTAATGCTGTATCAGCTCAGGTGTTAATGCTGTATTAATGCTGTATCAGCTCAGGTGTTAATGCTGTATTAATGCTGTATCAGCTCAGGTGTTAATGCTGTATTAATGCTGCATCAGCTCAGGTGTTAATGCTGTATTAATGCTGTATCAGCTCAGGTGTTAATGCTGTATCAGCTCAGGTGTTAATGCTGTATTAATGCTGTATCAGCTCAGGTGTTAATGCTGTATTAATGCTGTATCAGCTCAGGTGTTAATGCTGTATTAATGCTGTATCAGCTCAGGTGTTAATGCTGCATTAGCTCAGGTGTTAATGCTGTATTAATGCTGTATCAGCTCAGGTGTTAATGCTGCATTAGCTCAGGTGTTAATGCTGTATCAGCTCAGGTGTTAATGCTGTATTAATGCTGTATCAGCTCAGGTGTTAATGCTGTATTAATGCTGTATCAGCTCAGGTGTTAATGCTGTATTAATGCTGCATCAGCTCAGGTGTTAATGCTGTATTAATGCTGCATTAGCTCAGGTGTTAATGCTGTATTAATGCTGTATCAGCTCAGGTGTTAATGCTGTATCAGCTCAGGTGTTAATGCTGTATTAATGCTGTATCAGCTCAGGTGTTAATGCTGTATTAATGCTGTATCAGCTCAGGTGTTAATGCTGCATTAGCTCAGGTGTTAATGCTGTGTTAATGCTGTATCAGCTCAGGTGTTAATGCTGTATTAATGCTGTATCAGCTCAGGTGTTAATGCTGTATTAATGCTGTATCAGCTCAGGTGTTAATGCTGTGTTAATCCTGTATCAGCTCAGGTGTTAATGCTGTGTTAATGCTGTATCAGCTCAGGTGTTAATGCTGTGTTAATCCTGTATCAGCTCAGGTGTTAATGCTGTGTTAATGCTGCATTAGCTCAGGTGTTAATGCTGTGTTAATGCTGTATCGGCTCAGGTGTTAATGCTGTATTAATGCTGCATTAGCTCAGGTGTTAATGCTGTATCAGCTCAGGTGTTAATGCTGTATTAATGCTGTATCAGCTCAGGTGTTAATCCTGTATCAGCTCAGGTGTTAATGCTGTATTAATGCTGCATCAGCTCAGGTGTTAATGCTGTATTAATGCTGTATCAGCTCAGGTGTTAATGCTGTATCAGCTCAGGTGTTAATGCTGTATTAATGCTGTATCAGCTCAGGTGTTAATGCTGTGTTAATCCTGTATCAGCTCAGGTGTTAATGCTGTATTAATGCTGTATCAGCTCAGGTGTTAATGCTGTATCGGCTCAGGTGTTAATGCTGTGTTAATGCTGTATCAGCTCAGGTGTTAATGCTGTATTAATGCTGTATCAGCTCAGGTGTTAATGCTGTATTAATGCTGTATCAGCTCAGGTGTTAATGCTGCATTAGCTCAGGTGTTAATGCTGTGTTAATGCTGTATCAGCTAACGTGTTAATGCTGTGTTAATGCTGTATCAGCTCAGGTGTTAATGCTGCATTAGCTCAGGTGTTAATGCTGTATCAGCTCAGGTGTTAATGCTGTGTTAATGCTGTATCAGCTATTAAAGTGATAAACTGCAGGTCATCTGGAATCTACAGGTATCACATTTTGCTAATTGTGAATTAATAACAGCTGAATTCAGATCATTAATTTATCTTCGATAGTTTACTATTTATTGCCAATTATCACATTCAATAATACGTTTATTAGTCATTTTCACACAACAGATCCCTGTTTATGAACCAAGAGACATGTTTATTAATAAAATCAATAAACTTTTGTGAATAAACTGTTAAAAATGTCTAATTTAGGCTTTAGAACAAGACCCTAATATGTGCTCTTTAAAATAACGTGTTACGTAAACACTGCAAAATAAACACAATGTTCTCCTTTACCGTAGCACTGTTCCATCCTCGGCCAGTTTGATCAGGTTTCCCTCCTCCAAATCCACCACCAGGCCTTTAAAACTGGACACACACACACACAGACGCACACACACACACAACACTTTACCTTGAGATGAACTGCATAACAACAACACAGTAACACACACACACACACACAAAACACTTTACCTTGAGATGAACTGCATGACAACAACACAGTAACACACACACACACACACACAAAGACACACACACACACACACAACACTTTACCTTGAGATGAACTGCATAACAACAACACAGTAACACACACACACACACACAGACACACACACACACAACACTTTACCTTGAGATGAACTGCATAACAACAACACAGTAACACACACACACACACACACACACACACAACACTTTACCTTGAGATGAACTGCATAACAACAACACAGTAACACACACACACAAAAACTCACCAGAAGTCCCAGGTGTCTGGAGTCACATGCAGCAGATCTTTATCGTAGCCTTTATGCTCCACCAGGTATCGAGCAAAACTCTCATATATTAGCTGCAAACACACACACACACACGCACACACATTTCTCGGTTAGTTAGTGTTGAAGTTGAATGTATTTTAACTTTGTGTTATATAAAACAGCAAACCGTTCCATTAAATCTCCCATCGGGATCTAACGAGTCGAATGGTTCCCCCAAGCACCTTTATTCCGTTTAGTTTACAAACCCAGGATGAGGCCCGTGTGTTCGGACTTAAGAGGATATATCATATGGAATATTTGCCAATTGCGCATAGCGATTGATCCTGAAGTGCAGGATCATATCTCAGAAACCAGTGGTAAGGGAAGTGGTAGCTCAGTGGTTAAGCTGTTGGGTTACTGATCGGAAGGTCATGAGTTCAAGCCCCAGCATGAGGCCCGTGTGTTCGGACTTAAGAGGATATATCATATGGAATATTTGCCAATTGCGCATAGCGATTGATCCTGAAGCTGCCACTGCTGGGCCCTTAAGCAAGGCCCTTAAGCCTCATCTGCTCAGTTGTATAAATGAGACAAATGTAAATCTGGAAAAGGGCATCTACTAAATGCCATAAATGTAAATGAAGAAGCACACAATCATTATCAGAGGCCATGAGACAGCATCAGTGACCACTGAACAACATCGAAACCAACACACACCATCAGGCCCCTGTGGAGCACTGCTCTATCTACAGGTCACCTTAAAATGACATCACAGTGCAGATAGTCACATTTACTCTCTACAAAACATCATCAACGCTGGACCAGCACACTGGTATACACACACACACACACACACACTTTAACCTAGAGGATTGTATAGCTGTGTGCACTACTGCATTCCATCACCATGATGATGATGATGAAGAACATGCAGCCTGTGTCTCTGACACGAATGTAACCACACTCCTTCTGCAGCAGATATTAGCGTGTGTGTGTGTGTGTGTGTGTGTGTAAACTCACCATGCAGGTCTCCTTCAGATGGTACCGGCACAGTGTGTGATCCAGATCGAAGCCGATCACGTCGCAGTCCTGCAGAGAGAAACACTCACTCATGGCTGATTAGTTTTTATATTAATGAACTCCGAGTGCGGAAAAACCCTGAAACCGGACCGAATACAGGCAACACACACACTCACACACACTCACACACACACACGCGCTCTGTCTATCACACGCACACACGCTCACACACACTTTCTCTTAAACACACACTTGGGCTCCGTCCTAAACCCGAACACACTCGGCTCCTACCAGAGGTGGCGTTCTGACAGTATTTAATGCGCTAATGTGCGGGTTTGGTTTTATTCAGCCTAATAATGTTGTGTACATCATCACAGTGTTGTGTTTGCTTTTGTATAGCGTTTATTTATGGTGTATTTGTGTATTTGTTCATTCATTCATCAGATTTTTGTGTTCAGGCACTTCCGGGTTCAGTCATGACACACATACTACGCATGCGCGACGCCTGGTACGTCATCACGCCCGACCTCTACGTTATGTGCTTTCATTTCTTCTTAACGCTTAAGATTGTAATGTATAATGTTTTCTATAATTGTTTTGGTATTTTTATTATTTGCATTATTTTATTATTTTTTTGTTCCTGTAGTTTAATTATAAGTTATTCACATTAAGGGTGAGGTGAAGGGTGAGGAGGGGGGGAGGTTGGGGGGGTGAAGGGTGAGGAGGGGGGGGTGAGGTTGGTGGGGTGAGGGGTGAGGAGGGGGGGAGGTTGGGGGGGTGAAGGGTGAGGAGGGGGGGGTGAGGTTGGTGGGGTGAAGGGTGAGGAGGGGGGGAGGTTGGGGAGGGGGAGGGGTGAGGAAGGGGTGAGGTTGGTGGGGGTGAAGGGTGAGGAGGGGGGGAGGTTGGTGGGATGAGGAAGGGGGGAGGTTGGGGAGGGTGAGGAGGGGGGGAGGTTGGGGGGGTGAAGGGTGAGGAGGGTGGGGTGAGGAGGGGGGGAGGTTGGTGGGGTGAGGAAGGGGGGAGGTTGGGGAGGGGGAGGGGTGAGGAAGGGGTGAGGTTGGTGGGGGTGAAGGGTGAGGAGGGTGAGGGGTGAGGAAGGGGGGAGGTTGGGGGGGGTGAAGGGTGAGGAGGGGGGGAGGTTGGGGAGGGTGAGGGGTGAGGAGGGGGGGAGGTTGGTGGGGTGAGGAAGGGGGGAGGTTGGGGAGGGGGAGGGGTGAGGAAGGGGTGAGGTTGGTGGGGGTGAAGGGTGAGGAGGGTGAGGGGTGAGGAAGGGGGGAGGTTGGGGGGGGTGAAGGGTGAGGAGGGGGGGAGGTTGGGGAGGGTGAGGGGTGAGGAGGGGGGGAGGTTGGGGAGGGTGAGGAGGGGGGGAGGTTGGTGGGGTGAAGGGTGAGGAGGGGGGGAGGTTGGGGAGGGTGAGGGGTGAGGAGGGGGGGGAGGTTGGGGAGGGTGAGGAGGGGGGGAGGTTGGGGAGGGTGAGGGGTGAGGAAGGGGGGAGGTTGGTGGGGTGAAGGGTGAGGAGGGGGGGGAGGTTGGGGTGATGTGACAGGACACAATGCAGAGCTACTGTTACCTCCCTCACGCAGTAAGAACTTCAGATGTTTCACACAGAACAATAGTAAGGGGTTAATCTTTGTTTTTTTCTGTGAAAAAATTCAGCATTCTGTGATTTTCACCAAATTCACACCGTGCGTTAGAGAGGTCACGAGTAACACAGCGGTTCGCTTAAGCCCCATCTGCACAGGATTACTTGTGCATGGGTAATTTCCTGTTTTCCAGGAGCTCCTCTGTGGATCGCCATGTCTGTGCTTCTTCCTCCTCTGAGAAAATTACAGGCTGAATTATCTGTTCTTTACCAAACTCAGTGCTCTTCTGATCATTTTAGTCCAGATGCCCGTGATTTTCTACGCAGATGTCGCCTCGTGATGGAAAAAGATGTCTGACTGCTGCTACCTGGCGTATTTCTCTTCGTAGTGTGTGTATCAGTGCCCCTCCCCCACACATTAATCACCTCCCGAGTCACGAAATGAAAAATGGACGCTTCTAGTACTTTGTGATTATTGTTTTATTGTAATTTCAAATTGTTGCTGGAACTTGGGTTCCAAACAAACTGAAATAAGAGCCAGCGTCTCTTCTCTACTGCAGTGCCTCTGCTACCACTTGGACGCCATGTTGTGAATGGAGTGTGATCATGTGACCACCTGCGTGACACAAACGTACCAGCTTGTAAAAAATACTAATGTATAGAGTGGAAGCTCATGTGTGTTATAGCAGCTATAAACAGTCGTTCCCTCACCAGCCTCACTTTATTCTCTCTCCAAGTTAATCAGACAAAACAAACGAGAAACTGCAGAGAAGCGTAAACTCCTCTGTAAAGTTCCAGCTTTACCTCTGACACTGGAGACTCCTTCCATAAATATTAAAGAAACTTCTCCTTACACATCAACGATTACACATTTTATTAATCTGTTTTATTAATCTGTTTATGTGTTAAGTGACTGAGCTGTTATTCTACAGTGTCCCAAAAGCCTCCAGACAGGGGAAATTAACACTTTTTAGCAAAATGTCTCCCAACATTTTTCATACTCAGTTTATATTATATATTTTTAGACAGGCTTTAAGAGCGCCTTTGTGAAGAGAAGAACGTACTGAAGTCATTCTCATGGCTGGATCAGGAAGCTGTCGCAAGGCTGCGATGGAGATGCAGTTACATGTACAACTCCAGATGTGTGACTCTGTGTGTGTTTCCACAGAAAGGACAATCACGTAGAGGAGGTTTTGTAAATAAAGTTACATTTTGCTAAAAAGTGTTGATTTCCGCTCTGTATGAAGACTTTTCGGAAACTCCAAGAACATGAATAAACTTATCCATTCAGCTGGAGCTGCTGATACACACAAATAACACACACCTTCTGACCAATCAGATTCGAGAACGTAATGTAAATAAACATGGCTGTGATATAAATTACATTATCCATTATACCATCATATACCCTCACTGTGCATTTTAATAGGTACACCTGTACACGTGCTCATTTATGCATGCACAGGTATACAGGTGTTCCTATTAAAATGGACGGTGAGTGGAAAGGTATTTACAGATCTGAGATATTATATTTTACTGATGAGTAATACATGATTACTGCACTGAGAAGGGTTAGAATAAATGTAAAACTAAAACTTCCCACTGCAGAAATCTGGTGAGAAGTGTCTCTGTTCCTGACGGAGGGTTAATCTGCATGGCGTGTGAGTGACTGAGACGCGCGCATTCCTTTTATCTGTGTGTGTGTGTGTGTGTGTGTGTGTGTTGATCACCTGAACAGGTAGAGCCTGTTTTTTTTTGTGGTTCCCAGTTTCAGCTTTTTTTTCTCTCTGACTCAGCAGGAAACTCTGCTACTTTAACGGGAAGTAATAAAGTCTCGCGCTTTAAGGCCTGTACCGGACCCGTTCCTTCCACGCGCGCGGCAAACGGTTTGCGAAGGACCGGACACTCTTCAGTAAGGATTAATCCCCGTTAAAGTGTGTGTGTGTGTGTGTGTGTGAGATACAACATCAAACCGGACATGGAGCGCGCGCTCTCCAGGACCGAGTCCGTTTAATCACCGGGTTTGTTTATTGATTGTTTATTAATCGGTGTATAATCGGGGGAAGATGCCGCTCCAGCTGACGGAGCTGCGGAAGCGGATAGTCGCGTGCTGCCTCGCGACGTGTCCGTGTTCCCGGGAGAAACCTGCGGACCCCCAGGACAAGGACGTGGTGGTGATCGTGAACCAGCACACTAAGGTGGATCCGGCGTCGCGCGTTCTGCCCCTTCCGCCCGGTTCGTCCGGTCCGCGCGTGTACACGGCTCTGTGGGATTACACCGCGCGCACCACCGAGGACCTGAGCTTCTGCGCGGGGGATCAGCTCGAGGTTCTGGACCAGAGCAGTCCGGACTGGTGGATCGCGCGAGCGCTGACCGGAATTTCCGCCCGCAGTCAGGGGTACATACCGGCCAACTACGTAGCACCGCTCGCGAGCCTGCACGCAGAGAGGTACTCTTATTATTATTATTATTATTATTATTATTATTATTATTTACAAGAAGAAGGTTAAGGCTCTTATTTAACACAGAATCCACATGAACAAAT